>NC_090324.1:179413560-179577712 GCF_040869045.1 Eurosta solidaginis
ACCCCTTGTCCACCTTTATGGCGATATCTCGAAAAGGCGTCCACATATAGAACTAAGACCCACTCCCTTTTAAAATACTCATTAACACCTTTAATTTGATACCCATATCGTACAAACAAATTCTAGAGTCACCCCTTGTCCACCTTTATGGCGATATCTCGAAAAGGCGTCCACATATAGAACTAAGACCCACTCCCTTTTAAAATACTCATTAACACCTTTAATTTGATACCCATATCGTACAAACAAATTCTAGAGTCACACCTGGGCCACCTTTGTGGCGATATCTTGAAAAGGCGTCCACCTATAGAACTAAGACCCACTCCCTTTTAAAATACTCATTAACACTTTTAATTTGATACCCATATCGTACAAACAAATTCTAGAGTCACACCTGGGCCACCTTTGTGGCGATATCTTGAGAAGGCGTCCACCTATAGAACTAAGACCCACTCCCTTTTAAAATACTCATTAACACCTTTAATTTGATACCCATATCGTACAAACAAATTCTAGAGTCACACCTGGGCCACCTTTGTGGAGATATCTTGAAAAGGCGTCCACCTATAGAACTAAGACCCACTCCCTTTTAAAATACTCATTAACACCTTTAATTTGATACCCATATCGTACAAACAAATTCTAGAGTTACACCTGGGCCACGTTTGTGGCGATATCTTGAAAAGGCGTCCATCTATAGAACTAAGACCCACTCCCTTTTAAAATACTCATTAACACCTTTAATTTGATACCCATATCGTACAAACAAATTCTAGAGTTACACCTGGGCCACCTTTGTGGCGATATCTTGAAAAGGCGTCCACCTATAGAACTAAGACCCACTTCCTTTTAAAATACTCATTAACACCTTTAGTTTGATACCCATATCGTACAAACAAATTCTAGAGTCACCCCTGGTCCACCTTTATGGCGATATCTCGAAAAAGCGTCCACCTATAGAACTAAGGCCCAGGCCCTTTTAAAATACTCATTAACACCTTTCATTTGAAACGCATATCGTACAAACAAATTCTAGAGTCACCCCTGGTGCACCTTTATGGCCATATCTCGAAAAGGCGTCAACCTATAGAACTAAGGCCCACTCTCTTTTAAACTACTCATTATCACCTTTAATTTGATACCCATATCGTACAAACAAATTCTAGAGTCACACCTGGGCCACCTTTGTGGCGATATCTTGAAAAGGCGTCCACCTATAGAACTAAGACCCACTTCCTTTTAAAATGCTCATTAACACCTTTAATTTGATACCCATATCGTACAAACAAATTCTAGAGTCACCCCTGGTCCACCTTTATGGCGATATCTCGAAAAAGCGTCCACCTATAGAACTATGATCCACTCCCTTTTAAAATACTCATTAGCACCTTTAATTTGATACCCATATCGTACAAACAAATTATAGAGTCACCCCTGGTCCACCTTTATGGCGATATATCGTAAAAGCGTCCACCTATAGAACTAAGACCCACTCCCTTTTAAAATACTCATTAGCACCTTTCATTTGATACCCACTTCGTACAAACAATTCTAGAGTCACACCTGGGCCACCTTTGTGGCGATATCTTGAAAAGGCGTCCACCTATAGAACTAAGACCCATTCCCTTTTAAAATACTCATTAACACCTTTAATTTGATACCCATATCGTACAAACAAATTCTAGAGTCACACCTGGGCCACCTTTGTGGCGATATCTTGAAAAGGTGTCCACCTATAGAACTAAGAACCACTCCCTTTTAAAATACTCATTAACACCTTTAATTTGATACCCATATCGTACAAACAAATTCTAGAGTCACCCCTGATCCACCTTTATGGCGATATCTCGAAAAAGCGTCCACCTATAGAACTAAGACCCACTCCCTTTTAAAGTACTCATTAGCACCTTTCATTTGATGCCCATATCGTACAAACAAATTCTAGAGTAACCCCTGGCCCACCTTTATGGCGATATCTCGAAAAGGCGTCCGCCTATAGAACTAAGGCCCACTCCCAGTTAAAATACTCATTAACATCTTTCGTTTGATACACATATTGTACAAACGCATTCTAGAGTCACCCCTGGTCCACCTTTATGGCGATATCTCGAAAAGGCCCACTTCTAGAACAAAGGCCCACTTCCTTTTAAAATACTCATTAACACCTTTAATTTGATACCCATATCGTACAAACAAATTCTAGAGTCACCCCTGGTCCACCTTTATGCCGATATCTCGAAAAAGCGTCCACCTATAGAACTAAGACCCAGGCCCTTTTAAAATACTCATTAACACTTTTAATTTGATACCCATATCGTACAAACAAATTCTAGAATCACACCTGGGCCACCTTTGTGGCGATATCTTGAGAAGGCGTCCACCTATAGAACTAAGACCCACTCCCTTTTAAAATACTCATTAACACCTTTAATTTGATACCCATATCGTACAAACAAATTCTAGAGTCACACCTGGGCCACCTTTGTGGCGATATCTTGAAAAGGCGTCCACCTATAGAACTAAGATCCACTCCCTTTTAAAATACTCATTAACACCTTTAATTTGATACCCATATCGTAAAAACAAATTCTAGAGTCACACCTGGGCCACCTTTATGGCGATATCTTGAAAAGGCGTCCACCTATAGAACTAAGACCCACTCCCTTTTAAAATACTCATTAACACCTTTAATTTGATACCCATATCGTACAAACAAATTCTAGAGTCACACCTGGGCCACCTTTGTGGCGATATCTTGAAAAGGCGTCCACCTATAGAACTAAGACCCACTCCCTTTTAAAATACTCACTAACACCTTTAATTTGATACCCATATCGTACAAACAAATTCTAGAGTCACCCCTGATCCACCTTTATGGCGATATCTCGAAAAAGCGTCCACCTATAGAACTAAGACCCACTCCCTTTTAAAGTACTCATTAGCACCTTTCATTTGATACCCATATCGTACAAACAAATTCTAGAGTAACCCCTGGCCCACCTTTATGGCGATATCTCGAAAAGGCGTCCGCCTATAGAACTAAGGCCCACTCCCAGTTAAAATACTCATTAACATCTTTCGTTTGATACACATATTGTACAAACGCATTCTAGAGTCACCCCTGGTCCACCTTTATGGCGATATCTCGAAAAGGCCCACTTCTAGAACAAAGGCCCACTTCCTTTTAAAATACTCATTAACACCTTTAATTTGATACCCATATCGTACAAACAAATTCTAGAGTCACCCCTGGTCAACCTTTCTGGCGATATCTCGAAAAAGCGTCCACCTATAGAACTAAGGCCCAGGACCTTTTAAAATACTCATTAACACCTTTCATTTGATACCCATATCGTACAAACAAATTCTAGAGTCACACCTGGGCCACCTTTGTGGTGATATCTTGAAAAGGCGTCCACCTATAGAACTAAGACCCACTCCCTTTTAAAATACTCATTAGCACCTTTAATTTGATACCCATATCGTACAAACAAATTCTACAGTCACCCCTGGTGCACCTTTATGGCGATATCTCGAAAAGGCGTCCACCTATAGAACTAAGACCCACTCTCTTTTAAAATACTCATTAACACCTTTAGTTTGATACCCATATCGTACAAACAAATTCTAGAGTCACCCCTGGTCCACCTTTATGCCGATATCTCGAAAAAGCGTCCACCTATAGAACTAAGACCCAGGCCCTTTTAAAATACTCATTAACACCTTTCATTAGATACCCATATCGTACAAACAAATTCTAGAGTCACACCTGGGCCACCTTTGTGGCGATATCTTGAAAATGCGTCCACCTATAGAACTAAGACCCACTCCCTTTTAAAATACTCATTAACACCTTTAATTTGATACCCATATCGTACAAACAAATTCTAGAGTCACACCTGGGCCACCTTTGTGGCGATATCTTGAAAAGGCGTCCACCTATAGAACTAAGACCCACTCCCTTTTAAAATACTCATTAACACTTTTAATTTGATACCCATATCGTACAAACAAATTCTAGAGTCACACCTGGGCCACCTTTGTGGCGATATCTTGAGAAGGCGTCCACCTATAGAACTAAGACCCACTCCCTTTTAAAATACTCATTAACACCTTTAATTTGATACCCATATCGTACAAACAAATTCTAGAGTCACACCTGGGCCACCTTTGTGGCGATATCTTGAAAAGGCGTCCACCTATAGAACTAAGACCCACTCCCTTTTAAAATACTCATTAACACATTTAATTTGATACCCATATCGTACAAACAAATTCTAGAGTCACACCTGGGCCACCTTTGTGGCGATATCTTGAAAAGGCGTCCATCTATAGAACTAAGACCCACTCCCTTTTAAAATACTCATTAACACCTTTAATTTGATACCCATATCGTACAAACAAATTCTAGAGTTACACCTGGGCCACCTTTGTGGCGATATCTTGAAAAGGCGTCCACCTATAGAACTAGGACCCACTTCCTTTTAAAATACTCATTAACACCTTTAGTTTGATACCCATATCGTACAAACAAATTCTAGAGTCACCCCTGGTCCACCTTTATGGCGATATCTCGAAAAAGCGTCCACCTATAGAACTAAGGCCCAGGCCCTTTTAAAATACTCATTAACACCTTTCATTTGAAACGCATATCGTACAAACAAATTCTAGAGTCACCCCTGGTGCACCTTTATGGCCATATCTCGAAAAGGCGTCCACCTATAGAACTAAGGCCCACTCCCTTTTAAAATACTCATTATCACCTTTAATATGATACCCATATGGTACAAACAAATTCTAGAGTCACACCTGGGCCACCTTTGTGGCGATATCTTGAAAAGGCGTCCACCTATAGAACTAAGACCCACTTCCTTTTAAAATGCTCATTAACACCTTTAATTTGATACCCATATCGTACAAACAAATTCTAGAGTCACCCCTGGTCCACCTTTATGGCGATATCTCGAAAAAGCGTCCACCTATAGAACTATGATCCACTCCCTTTTAAAATACTCATTAGCACCTTTAATTTGATACCCATATCATACAAACAAATTATAGAGTCACCCCTGGTCCACCTTTATGGCGATATATCGTAAAAGCGTCCACCTATAGAACTAAGACCCACTCCCTTTTAAAATACTCATTAGCACCTTTCATTTGATACCCACTTCGTACAAACAATTCTAGAGTCACACCTGGGCCACCTTTGTGGCGATATCTTGAAAAGGCGTCCACCTATAGAACTAAGACCCATTCCCTTTTAAAATACTCATTAACACCTTTAATTTGATACCCATATCGTACAAACAAATTCTAGAGTCACCCCTGATCCACCTTTATGGCGATATCTCGAAAAAGCGTCCACCTATAGAACTAAGACCCACTCCCTTTTAAAGTACTCATTAGCACCTTTCATTTGATACCCATATCGTACAAACAAATTCTAGAGTAACCCCTGGCCCACCTTTATGGCGATATCTCGAAAAGGCGTCCGCCTATAGAACTAAGGCCCACTCCCAGTTAAAATACTCATTAACATCTTTCGTTTGATACACGTATTGTACAAACGCATTCTAGAGTCACCCCTGGTCCACCTTTATGGCGATATCTCGAAAAGGCCCACTTCTAGAACAAAGGCCCACTTCCTTTTAAAATACTCATTAACACCTTTAACTTGATACCCATATCGTACAAACAAATTCTAGAGTCACCCCTGGTCAACCTTTCTGGCGATATCTCGAAAAAGCGTCTACCTATAGAACTAAGGCCCAGGCCCTTTTAAAATACTCATTAACACCTTTCATTTGATACCCATATCGTACAAACAAATTCTAGAGTCACACCTGGGCCACCTTTGTGGCGATATCTTGAAAAGGCGTCCACCTATAGAATTAAGACCCACTCCCTTTTAAAATACTCATTAGCACCTTTAATTTGATACCCATATCGTACAAACAAATTCTACAGTCACCCCTGGTGCACCTTTATGGCGATATCTCGAAAAGGCGTCCACCTATAGAACTAAGACCCACTCTCTTTTAAAATACTCATTAACACCTTTAATTTGATACCCATATCGTACAAACAAATTCTAGAGTCACCCCTGGTCCACCTTTATGCCGATATCTCGAAAAAGCGTCCACCTATAGAACTAAGACCCAGGCCCTTTTAAAATACTCATTAACACCTTTCATTAGATACCCATATCGTACAAACAAATTCTAGAGTCACACCTGGGCCACCTTTGTGGCGATATATTGAAAAGGCGTCCACCTATAGAACTAAGACCCACTCCCTTTTAAAATACTCATTAACACCTTTAATTTGATACCCATATCGTACAAACAAATTCTAGAGTCACACCTGGGCGACCTTTGTGGCGATATCTTGAAAAGGCGTCCACCTATAGAACTAAGACCCACTCCCTTTTAAAATACTCATTAACTCTTTTAATTTGATACCCATATCGTACAAACAAATTCTAGAGTCACACCTGGGCCACCTTTGTGGCGATATCTTGAGAAGGCGTCCACCTATAGAACTAAGACCCACTCCCTTTTAAAATACTCATTAACACCTTTAATTTGATACCCATATCGTACAAACAAATTCTAGAGTCACACCTGGGCCACCTTTGTGGCGATATCTTGAAAAGGCGTCCACCTATAGAACTAAGACCCACTTCCTTTTAAAATGCTCATTAACACCTTTAATTTGATACCCATATCGTACAAACAAATTCTAGAGTCACCCCTGGTCCACCTTTATGGCGATATCTCGAAAAAGCGTCCACCTATAGAACTATGATCCACTCCCTTTTAAAATACTCATTAGCACCTTTAATTTGATACCCATATCATACAAACAAATTATAGAGTCACCCCTGGTCCACCTTTATGGCGATATATCGTAAAAGCGTCCACCTATAGAACTAAGACCCACTCCCTTTTAAAATACTCATTAGCACCTTTCATTTGATACCCACTTCGTACAAACAATTCTAGAGTCACACCTGGGCCACCTTTGTGGCGATATCTTGAAAAGGCGTCCACCTATAGAACTAAGACCCATTCCCTTTTAAAATACTCATTAACACCTTTAATTTGATACCCATATCGTACAAACAAATTCTAGAGTCACCCCTGATCCACCTTTATGGCGATATCTCGAAAAAGCGTCCACCTATAGAACTAAGACCCACTCCCTTTTAAAGTACTCATTAGCACCTTTCATTTGATACCCATATCGTACAAACAAATTCTAGAGTAACCCCTGGCCCACCTTTATGGCGATATCTCGAAAAGGCGTCCGCCTATAGAACTAAGGCCCACTCCCAGTTAAAATACTCATTAACATCTTTCGTTTGATACACGTATTGTACAAACGCATTCTAGAGTCACCCCTGGTCCACCTTTATGGCGATATCTCGAAAAGGCCCACTTCTAGAACAAAGGCCCACTTCCTTTTAAAATACTCATTAACACCTTTAACTTGATACCCATATCGTACAAACAAATTCTAGAGTCACCCCTGGTCAACCTTTCTGGCGATATCTCGAAAAAGCGTCTACCTATAGAACTAAGGCCCAGGCCCTTTTAAAATACTCATTAACACCTTTCATTTGATACCCATATCGTACAAACAAATTCTAGAGTCACACCTGGGCCACCTTTGTGGCGATATCTTGAAAAGGCGTCCACCTATAGAACTAAGACCCACTCCCTTTTAAAATACTCATTAGCACCTTTAATTTGATACCCATATCGTACAAACAAATTCTACAGTCACCCCTGGTGCACCTTTATGGCGATATCTCGAAAAGGCGTCCACCTATAGAACTAAGACCCACTCTCTTTTAAAATACTCATTAACACCTTTAATTTGATACCCATATCGTACAAACAAATTCTAGAGTCACCCCTGGTCCACCTTTATGCCGATATCTCGAAAAAGCGTCCACCTATAGAACTAAGACCCAGGCCCTTTTAAAATACTCATTAACACCTTTCATTAGATACCCATATCGTACAAACAAATTCTAGAGTCACACCTGGGCCACCTTTGTGGCGATATATTGAAAAGGCGTCCACCTATAGAACTAAGACCCACTCCCTTTTAAAATACTCATTAACACCTTTAATTTGATACCCATATCGTACAAACAAATTCTAGAGTCACACCTGGGCCACCTTTGTGGCGATATCTTGAAAAGGCGTCCACCTATAGAACTAAGACCCACTCCCTTTTAAAATACTCATTAACACTTTTAATTTGATACCCATATCGTACAAACAAATTCTAGAGTCACACCTGGGCCACCTTTGTGGCGATATCTTGAGAAGGCGTCCACCTATAGAACTAAGACCCACTCCCTTTTAAAATACTCATTAACACCTTTAATTTGATACCCATATCGTACAAACAAATTCTAGAGTCACACCTGGGCCACCTTTGTGGCGATATCTTGAAAAGGCGTTCACCTATAGAACTAAGACCCACTCCCTTTTAAAATACTCATTAACATCTTTAATTTGATACCCATATCGTACAAACAAATTCTAGAGTCACACCTGGGCCACCTTTGTGGCGATATCTTGAAAAGGCGTCCACCTATAGAACTAAGACCCACTCAGTTTTAAAATACTAATTAACACCTTTAATTTGATACCCATATCGTACAAACAAATTCTAGAGTCACCCCTGGTGCACCTTTATGGCGATATCTCGAAAAGGCGTCCACCTATAGAACTAAGACCCACTCCCTTTTAAAATACTCATTAACACCTTTAATTTGATACCCATATCGTACAAACAAATTCTAGAGTCACCCCTGGTCCACCTTTATGGCGATATCTCGAAAAAGCGTCCACCTATAGAACTAAGACCCAGGCCCTCTTAAAATACTCATTAACACCTTTCATTTGATACCCATATCGTACAAACAAATTCTAGAGTCACACCTGGGCCACCTTTGTGGCGATATCTTGAAAAGGCGTCCACCTATAGAACTAAGACCCACTCCCTTTGAAAATACTCATTAACGCCTTTAATTTGATACCCATATCGTACAAACAAATTGTAGAGTCACACCTGGGCCACCTTTGTGGCGATATCTTGAAAAGGCGTTCACCTATAGAACTAAGACCCACTCCCTTTTAAAATACTCATTAACACCTTTATTTTGATACCCATATCGTACAAACAAATTCTAGAGTCACCCCTGGTCCACCTTTATGGCGATATCTCGAAAAAGCGTCCACCTATAGAATTAAGACCCACTCCCTTTTAAAATACTCATTAGCACCTTTCATTTGATACCCATATCGTACAAACAAATTCTAGAGTAACCCCTGGCCCACCTTTATGGCGATATCTCGAAAAGGCGTCCGCCTATAGAACTAAGGCCCACTCCCGGTTAAAATACTCATTAACACCGTTAATTTGATACCCATATCGTACAAACAAATTCTAGAGTCACCCCTGGTCCACCTTTATGGCGATATCTCGAAAAAGCGTCCACCTATAGAACTAAGACCCAGGCCCTTTTAAAATACTCATTAACACCATTCATTTGATACCCATATCGTACAAACAAATTCTAGAGTCACACCTGGGCCACCTTTGTGGCGATATCTCGAAAAAGTGTCCACCTATAGAACTAAGACCCACTCCCTTTTAAAATACTCATTAGCACCTTTCATTTGATACCCATATCGTACAAACAAATTCTAGAGTAACCCCTGGCCCACCTTTATGGCGATATCTCGAAAAGGCGTCCGCCTATAGAACTAAGGCCCACTCCCAGTTAAAATACTCATTAACACCGTTAATTTGATACCCATTTCGTACAAACAAATTCTAGAGTCACCCCTGGTCCACCTTTATGGCGATATCTCAAAAAAGCGTCCACCTATAGAACTAAGACCCAGGCCCTTTTAAAATACTCATTAACACCATTCATTTGATACCCATATCGTACAAACAAATTCTAGAGTCACACCTGGGCCACCTTTGTGGCGATATCTCGAAAAAGTGTCCACCTATAGAACTAAGACCCACTCCCTTTTAAAATACTCATTAGCACCTTTCATTTGATACCCATATCGTACAAACAAATTCTAGAGTCTCCCCTGGTCCACCTTTATGGCGATATCTCGAAAAAGCGTCCACCTATAGAACTAAGACCCAGGCCCTCTTAAAATACTCATTAACACCTTTCATTTGATACCCATATCGTACAAACAAATTCTAGAGTCACACCTAGGCCACCTTTGTGGCGATATCTTCAAAAGGCGTCCACCTATAGAACTAAAACCCACTCCCTTTTAAAATACTCATTAACACCTTTAATTTGATACCCATATCCATATCCCAAAAAATTCTAGAGTCACACCTGGGTCACCTTTGTGGCGATATCTTGAAAAGGCGTCCACCTATAGAACTAAGACCCACTCCCTTTTAAAATACTCATTAACACCTTTAATTTGATACCCTTATCGTACAAACAAATTCTAGAGTCACCCCTGGTGCACCTTTACGGCGATATCTCTCAAAGGCGTCCATTTATAGAACTAAGACCCACTCCCTTTTAAAATATTCATTAACACCTTTCATTTGATACCCATATCGTACAAACAAATTCTAGAATCACCCCTGGTGCACCTTTATGGCGATATCTCGAAAAGGCGTCCACCTATAGAACTAAGGCCCACTCCCTTTTAAAATACTCATTATCACCTTTAATTTGATACTCATATCGTACAAACAAATTCTAGAGTCACACCTGGTCCACCTTTATGGCGATATCTCGAAAAAGCTTCCACCTATAGAACTAAGACCCACTGCCTTTTAAAATACTCATTAGCACCTTTCATTTGATACCCATATCGTACAAACAAATTCTAGAGTCACACCTGGGCCACCTTTGTGGCGATATCTTGAAAAGGCGTCCACCTATAGAACTAAGACCCAGTTCCTTTTAAAATACTCATTAACACCTTTAATTTGATACCCATATCGTACAAACAAATTCTAGAGTCACCCCTGGTCCACCTTTATGGCGATATCTCGAAAAAGCGTCCACCTATAGAACTAAGACCCACTCCCTTTTAAAATACTCATTAGCACCTTTAATTTGATACCCATATCGTACAAACAAATTCTAGAGTCACCCCTGGTCCACCTTTATGGCGATATCTCGAAAAAGCTTCCACCTATAGAACTAAGACCCACTCCCTTTTAAAATAATCATTAGCACCTTTTATTTGATACCCATATCGTACAAACAAATTCTAGAGTCACACCTGGGCCACCTTTGTGGCGATATCTTGAAAAGGCATCCACCTATAGAACTAAGACCCACTCCCTTTTAAAATACTCATTAACACCTTTAATTTGATACCCATATCGTACAAACAAATTCTAGAGTCACACCTGGGCCACCTTTGTGGTGATATCTTGAAAAGGCGTCCACCTATAGAACTAAGACCCACTCCCTTTTAAAATACTCATTAACACCTTTAATTTGATACCCATATCGTACAAACAAATTCTAGAGTCACCCCTGGTCCACTTTTATGGCGATATCTCGAAAAAGCGTCCACCTATAGAACTAAGACCCACTCCCTTTTAAAATACTCATTAGCACCTTTCATTTGATACCCATATCGTACAAACAAATTCTAGAGTCACCCCTGGCCCACCTTTATGGCGATATCTCGAAAAGGCGTCCGCCTATAGAACTAAGGCCCACTCCCAGTTAAAATACTCATTAGCACCTTTGGTTTGATACACATATTGTACAAACGCATTCTAGAGTCACCCCTGGTCCACCTTTATGGCGATATCTCGAAAAGGCCCACTTCTAGAACAAAGGCCCACTTCCTTTTAAAATACTCATTAACACCTTTCATTTGACACCCATATCGTACAAACAAATCTAGAGTCACCCCTTGTCCACCTTTATGGCGATATCTCGAAAAGGCGTCCACATATAGAACTAAGCCTACGCCTTTTAAAATACTAATTAACACCTTTTATTTGATACCCATATCGTACAAACAAATTCTAGAGTCACACCTGGTCCACCTTTATGGCGACATCACGAAAAGGCGCCCACCTATAGAACTAAGCCCACGCCCTTTTAAAATACTCATTAACACCTTTCATTTGATACCCATATTGTACAAACAAATTCTAGAGTCACCCCTGGTCCACCTTTATGGCGATATCTCGAAAAGGCGCTCACCTATAGAACTGAGGCCCACTCCCAGTTAAAATACTCATTAGCACCTTTCGTTTGATACACATATCGTACAAACAAATTCTAGAGTCACCCCTGGTCCACCTTTATGGCGATATCCTTAAATGGCGTCCACCTATAGAACTATGGCCCACTCCCTCTTAAAATACTCTTTAATACCTTCCACATACACATGCCATACAAGCACGTTCCAGGGTTACCCTAGGTTCATTTTCCGACTTGGTGATTTTCCCTTATTTTGTCTCCATAACTCTCAGCTGAGTATGTAATGTTCGGTTACACCCGAACTTAGCCTTCTTTACTTGTTTCAATTGGTAAGTTTTCCCCTTTTCTAACCCTTAATTTAAAGTAAAGTGTGCGTTTAGAGTGAAGTGAATTAAATGGGTAATTTTTCCTCGATTATCTTGAGGGTTTCCTAAGTGGATTTTTGGCTCCCCTAAAAGGGAGTGGGCCTTAGTTCCATAGGTGGATGCCTTTTCGAGATATCGCCATAAAGGTGGGCCAGGGGTGACTCTAGAATTTTTTTGTACGATATGGGTTTCAAATGAAAGGTGTTAATGAGTATTTTAAAAAGGAGTGGGCCTTAGATCTATATGTGGACGCCTTTTCGAGATATCGCCATAAACGTGGACCAGGGGTGACTCTAGAATGTGTTGGTACGATATGGGTATCAAATTAAAGGTATTAATGAGGGTTTTAAAAGGGAGTGCCCTTAGTTGTACATGTGAAGGCGTTTTCGAGATATCGACCAAAATGTGGGCCAGGGTGATCCAGAACTTCATCTGTCGGGTACCGCTAATTTATTTATATATGTAATACCACGAACAGTATTCCTTCCAAGATTCCAAGGGCTTTTGATTTCGCCCTGCAAAACTTTTTCATTTTCTTCTACTTAATATGGTAGGTGTCGCACCCATTTTACCAAGTTTTTTTCTAAAGTTATATTTTGCGTCAATAGACCAATCCAATTACCATTTTTCATCCCTTTTTTCTTATTTGGTATAGAATTATGGCATTTTTTTCATTTTTCGTAATTTTCGATATCGAAAAAGTGGGCGTGGTCATAGGCGGATTTCGGCCGTTTTTTACACCAATACCAAGTGAGTTCAGATAATTACGTGAACTGAGTTTAGTAAAGATATGTCGATTTTTGCTCAAGTTATCGTGTTAACGGCCGAGCGGAAGGACAGACGGTAGACTGTGTATAAAAACTGGGTGTGGCTTCAACCGATTTCGCCCTTTTTCACAGAAAACAGTTATCGTCCTAGAATCTAAGCCCCTACCAAATTTCACAAGGATTGGTAAATTTTTGTTCGACTTATGGCATTAAAAGTATCCTAGACAAATTAAATGAAAAAGGGCGGAGCCACGCCCATTTTGAAAATTTCTTTTATTTTTGTATTTTGTTGCACCATATCATTACTGGAGTTGAATGTTGACATAATTTACTTTTATACTGTAAAGATATAAATTTTTTTTTTTAAATTTGACTTAATTTTTTTTTTAAGTGGGCGTGGTCGTTCTCCGATTTTACTAATTTTTATTAAGCATACATATAGAAATAGCGGTAACGTTCCTACCAAATTTCATCATGATATCTTCAACGACTGGCAAATTACAGCTTGCAAAATTTCTAAATTACCTTCTTTTAAAAGTGGGCGGTGCCACGCCCGTTGTCCAGAATTTTACAAATTTTCTATTCGTCTTTGGTAATGAATTATCGCACTTTTTCGATTTTTCGAAATTTTCGATATCGAAAAAGTGGGCGTGGTTATAGTCCGATATCGTTCATTTTAAATAGCGATCTGAGATGAGTGCCCAGGAACCTACATACCAAATTTCATCAAGATACCTCAAAATTTACTCAAGTTATCGTGTTAACGGGCGGACGGACATGGCTCAATCAAATTTTTTTTCGATACTGATGATTTTGATATATATTTATATTTATATTTATTCAATACTGTCTATGAAAGAACATTTATTACAGACTAATAACAATGGTGCAGGTTACAAAATGAAACATACCTACTTAAAATAAGAGAGTAAAATATTCAAAAAAGCTTGTTTTCCCAAGGAAAAATCAAGTGAAATACTCTGAGATAGAATATTAAATTCGCGCATTGATCTTGTAAGAGGAGCATTACTGGCAAATTTAGTTTTGACTTTTTTCCAGTAAAACGGATAGGTGACGCGATGATTTCGCCTTGGAATGTTAAAAGTAATCCTTTACAGAATATAAGGACAATCTCTGGTACCATGAATAACATTAAACATGAAAGTCAAAGATAAGATTGACCTACGGGTTTCGAGAGATGGTAGGTCAAGTAGCATAATACGGGATGCATAGGGTGGAATGGGAGTATCAAGTTTGAGGGACCAAAAAGCGAAATTAATGAACACCTTTTGAATAAGTTCTATTCTTTTTATTGATACCTGGTTATACGGCTTCCAGACAAAAACTGCATATTCAAGGTGTGAGCGAACAAAAGTTATATACAACATTTTAAGAGTATAAGGGTCTGAGAACTTGGTGCAGTTCCGACGAATAAAGCATAGAACAGAGTAGGCCTTCGCAATGATGAAATCCACATGTTTGTTAAAAGACAGTTTCGGGTCCAAAAAAACTCCTAGGTCCTTTACTTCGACAACATTCTGAAGGACAATATTAGAAATGTGGTAGGACGTACTTCGAAAATGCAAAATTTTAGCAAATGTCATTTTAAAACATTTCTTTATGTTTAAAGGGAGACGAGAACGAAGACACCATGAATGAACAGCGTTGATATCGCATTGAACCTTTGCTTCATCAGAGGCATCTTGGACTTTGGCGAATATTTTGAGATCATCGGCATAAAGTAAAAAATTTTCGAAGGAAAAGCAGCTACTAATGTCATTGATGAACAGAACAAATAATAGAGGGCCTAAGACGCTCCCTTGCGGTACCCCAGAAGAGGCAATGAAAGGTTGTGAGAACACACCATCAATGGTAACAACACAACGTCTATCAGTAAGATACGATTTTATCCACTCCAACAAGCAGGAATGGAAGCCCATAAATGCTAGTTTTTTAAGTAGTACTATATGAGAAACTTTATCAAAGGCTTTTGAAAAGTCTGTATATACACAGTCAACCTGGAATCCAGCCGAAAAGGCAGTATTGCAGTAGTCGGTGAACACAGCTAAGTTCGAGGCTGTGGACCGCCCTGGTACAAAGCCATGTTGATTATGGCAAATAAGCACAGTGAATGTAATTCTTGTATAGAAACTTATCTAACCGGTCAAATTTGCCAGCAAAGTACTTATCTAATCTAATATAATATCTAATATATATTATAAATGGGAAAGTTTGGATGTTAAGATGTTTGGATGTTTGGATGTTTGGATGTTTGGATGTTTGTCCAGACGTTTGTCTTTGTGACTCAATAACGCAAGAACGGCTGGACCGATTTGGATGAAATTTTGCACACATATAGCCAATAGTCTAGAAGGATCTACTAGCTATATATTTTTCAAAAGGGGCGTGGTCCCCGCCCCCTAGGAACAGTTATAATTTAATTATTATATTTTTTCGTCTTTGCGACTGAATCACGCCAGAATGGCTACACGGATTTTGATGAAATTTGGGACACAGACAGTAGTCTACTAGCGAAATTTTTTTCGAACGTGGAAAGAGGGATGGGGGTCCCACGACCCCTTCGAGAAATTATTTTTCATAATTTTTACACATTATAACTTTACGTATACTGGCCTTCACCAATATCACAGACTCAAGGGGTCAAATAAGTCGAGGGCTTACAAAGTAAGCAGTGACACCCTCCACCCGCCCCCCCTTTATCTCCTCCTCTGGTGTAAAATCCATAAATTGTTATAACTCAATCTAAATTTTCTCCTAAATCAATAGTTTTTGGTATCTGGTACATACGGATCCCGTCGGGGTTATTTTGGAACATTTTCGGGACTATTCCGGAATCATTTCGGGACTATTTCGCGATCATTTGGGGACTCTTCCGGCATCATTTCTGGATGGTTTTCGGGATCCGTGCGGGATCTCGTCGGGGTCATATGGGGACTTTTTCGGGATCATTTGGGGGCTCTTCGGGCATCATTTCTGGATGGTTTTCGGGATCCGTCCGGGATATCGTCGGGGTCATTTGGGGACTTTTTCGGGATCATTTGGGAGCTCTTCCGGCATCATTTCTGGATGGTTTTTGGGATCCGTCCGGGATCTCGTCGGGGTCATTTGGGGACTTTTTCGGGATAATTTTGGGGCTCATCCGGTATCATTTCTGGATGGTTTTCGGGATCCGTCCGGGATCCCGTCGGGGTCATTTCGGGACTATCTCGCGACTAATACGGGATCATTTGGGAACCCTTTCGGCATCATTTCTGGATGGTTTTCGGGATCCGTCCGGGATCCCATTAGGGTAATTTCGGGACTATTAGGGGATCATTTGGGAACGTTTCCGGCATCATTTCTGGATAATTTTCGGGATCCGTCCGGGATGCCGACGAGGTCATTTCGGGATCATTTGGGATACCTACCGGCATCATTTCTGGATGGTTTTTGGGATTCGTCCGGGATCCCGTCGTGGTCCTTTCGGGACTTTTTTTCGACTAATACGGGATCATTTGCGGACCCTTTCGGCATCATTTCTGGATAGTTGTCGGGATCCCGTCACGGTCATTTCGGGACTATTAGGGGATCATTTGAGGACCTTTCCGGCATCATTTCTGTATTGTTTTCGGAATCCTTTCGGGATCCCGTCAGGCTCATTTTGGGACTTTAATACGGGATCATTTGGGGATCCTCTAGGGGTCGTTTCGTGACTTTTTCTGTTTTATTTCGGGATCATTAGGGGACCCTTCCGGCATAATTTCTTGATGGTTTGCCGGATCCATCAGGGTCATTTCGGGACCATTTTGGGATCATTTGGGGACCCTTCCGAGATCATTTCTGGATCCGTCCGGGATGCCGTAGGAGCCATTTCGGGATTTTTTGTTACTTTTCCGGGATAGTTTTTGGACCCTTCCGGGATCATTTCTGGATCTGTACGGGATCCCATTTGGGTAATTACCGGACTATTTCGGGATCATTTTGGGATCCTTCCGGAATCATTTCTGTATGGTTTTCGCGATCCGTCGTTGATTCCCTCGGAGCCATTTCGGAACCTTTTCTGGAGTATGTCGGGGTCATTTGGGGACTTTTTCGGGATCATTTGGGGCTCTTCCGGCATCATTTCTGGATGGTTTTCGGGATCCGTGCGGGATCTCGTCGGGGTCATTTGGGGACTTTTTCGGGATCATTTGGGGGCTCTTCCGGCATCATTTCTGGATGGTTTTCGGGATCCGTCCGGGATCCCATCAGGGTAATTTCGGGACTATTAGGGGATCATTTGTGAACCTTTCCGGCATCATTTCTGGATAATTTTCGGTATCCGTCCGCGATGCCGACGAGGTCATTTCGGGATTATTTCGGGATCATTTGGGATACCTACCGGCATCATTTCTGGATGGTTTTTGGGATTCGTCCGGGATCCCGTCGGGGTCATTTCGGGACTTTTTCTCGACTAATACGGGATCATTTGTGGACCTTTCGGCAAAATTTATGGATAGTTGTCGGGATCCGTTCGGGATCCCGTCACGGTCATTTCGGAACTATTAGGGGATCATTTGAGGACCTTTCCGGCATCATTTCTGGATAGTTTTTGGAATCCTTTCGGGATCCCGTCAGGGTCATTTCGGGGCTTTTTCAGGATCATTTAAGGATGGCTTTCAGGATTCGTCCGGGAACCCGTCAGGGTAATTTCTGGACTTTTCCGAGACTATTTCGGGATCATTTTGGGACCTTCCCAAGATCATTTCTGGATGGATTTCGGGATCTGTCCGGGATGCCGTCAGGGTCATTTTGGGACTATTATGTGATCATTTGAGGACCTTTCCGGCATCACTTCTGGATGGTTTTCGGTATCCGTTCAGGATCCCGTCGGAATAATTGCGTGACTTTTTCGGGATCATTTGAGGTCCCTTCCGGCATCATTTCTGGATGGTTTTTGGGATTCGTCCGGCATCCCGTCGGGGTCATTTCAGGACTTTTTCTCGACTAATACGGGATCATTTGCGGGCCCTTTCGGTATCATTTCTGGATAGTTGTCGGGATCCGTTCTGGATCCCGTCAGGGTCTTTTCGGAACTATTAGGAGATCATTTGAGGACCTTTCCGGCATCATTTCTGGATAGTTTTCGGGATACTTTCGGGTCCCATCAGGGTCATTTCGGGACTTTTTCGGCATCATTTAAGATTGGTTTTCAGGATTCGTCCGGGATCCTGTCAGGGTAATTTCTGGACTTTTCCGAGACTATATCGGGATCATTTTGGGACCCTCCCAAGATCATTTCTGTATGGTTTTCGCGATCCATCGTGGATCCCCTCGGAGCCATTTCGGAACTTTTTCTGGAGTATGTCGGGATAATTTAGGGACCCTTCCTGGATATTTTCGGAATGGTTTTTGAGATCCGCCCTGGAGCCCGTCAGGGTCATTTCGGAACCTTTTCGGGATCATTTTGGAACACCTTCAGGGATTATTTCTGTGTGGTTCTCTGGATACGTCTGGAATCGTGTCGTTGTCATTTTGGGTTTTTTTGGTACTTTTCCGGGAACTTTTGGAGACCCTTCCGGGGCATTTCTGGATGGTTTTCGGGATCCGTCCGCTATAGCGTGGGGGTCATTTCGTAGCTTTTTCTGAACAATTTCGGGATCATTTGTGATCCTATCAGGTTATCAGCTCATTTAGTTCTTTTTTTTTTACTCAATTTCAAAAATAAAATGCATTAGACAGAAAACAAAATTTTAAACAGATAACTTGATAAGCAGGCTAATGCGAAGAGCCCATATATTTAAATTTCTCCTTGCGGACGGGGCCGCGGGTAAAGGCTAGTATCTAATATATATTATAAATGGCAAAGTTTGGATGTTAAGATGTTTGGATGTTTGGATGTTTGTCCAGACGTTTGTCTTTGTGACTCAATCACGCAAGAACGGCTGGACCGATTTGGATGAAATTTTGCACACATATAGCCAATAGTCTAGAAGGATCTACTAGCTATATTTTTTTGAAAAGGGCGGAGGTCCCCGCCCCCTAGGAACAGTTAAAATTTAACTATTGTATTTTTTCGTCTTTGTGACTGAATCACGCCAGAACGGCTACACGGATTTTGATGAAATTTGGTACACAGACAACAGTCTACAAGCGAAATTTTTTTCGAGCATGGAAAGGGGGGTGGGTATGCCACGACCCCTTCAAACAATTACTTTTTAATAATTTTTACACATTATAACTTTACCTTTACTGACCTTCACCAATATTACAACTCAATAGGTCAAATAAGTCGGGGGCTCCCCTCCCCCTTCTGTTGTTGTTGTTGTTGTTGTAGCGATAAGGTTGCTCCCGAAGGCTTTGGGGAGTGTTATCGATGTGATGGTCCTTTGCCGGATACAGATCCGGTACGCTCCGCTACCACAGCACCATTACGGTGCTGGCCCGACCATCTCGGGAACGATTTATGTGGCCACATTAAACCTTCAGGCCATCCCCTCCCTCCCCAACCCAAAGTTCCATAAGGAGCTTAGGGTCGCCAGAGCCTCGTCTGTTAGTGAAACTGGATTCGCCGCGGATAGGTGAGGTTGACAATTGGGTTTGGAGAAGCTATATGTTGCGCTGGCAACTTGCAGGGTTGCGCTACACAGCCCCTTGAATCTGGTATTTTAGTCGCCTCTTACGACAGGCATACCTACCGCGGGTATATTCTGACCCCCCTAACCCGCTGGGGACCTCCCCCCCTCTCCCAACCCCTGGTGTAAAATCTATAAATTGTTATAACTCAATATAAATTTTCTCCAAAATCAATAGTTTTTGGTATCTGGCACATGCAGATCGAGACAATTTTGGAAAAACGATCAGTGGTCCTCTCCTTCTCCTCCCGCCATCCGCCCTCCTTCAATTGTTTTTATTAGCACGGTTTTATTAGCCTGTATGTTTCTATCTAACTCTTCATTCGCTCCAGCACGCCTGCTTCCTTATTATCATGGTTTTATAATTAGCTTCACCTTATTTGTAATCCCGTTAGGGTCATATCGAAAGCCTTCCGGGATCATTTCTGGATGGTTTTCGGGATCCGTCCGGGATCCCGTCGCGGTCATTTCGGGACTTTTTCGGGGTCATTTTGGGTCCCTTAAGTAATCATTTCTGAATTGTTTTCGGGATCCGTCCGGGATCCCGTCGGGGCCATTTCGGGATCATTTGGGGTCCCTTCCACCATCATTTCTGGATGGTTTTCGGGATCCGCCCGGGATCCCTTCGGGGTCATTTCGGGACTTTTTCTCGACTAATACGTGATCATTTGGGGACCCTTTCGGCATCATTTCTGGATGGTTTTCGGGATCCGTCCGGGATCCCGTCAGGGTCATTTCGGGAATATTAGGAGATCATTTGAGGACATTTCCGGAATCATTTCTGGATAGTTTTCTAGATCCGTCCGGAATCCCGTCAGGGTCATTTCGGGAATATTAGGAGATCATTTGAGGACATTTCCGGCATCATTTCTTGATAGTTTTCTGGATCCGTCCGGGATCCAGTCGGGGTCATTTCGGGACTTTTTCTCGACTAATACGGGATCATTTGAGGACCCTTTCGGCATCATTTCTGGATGGTTTGCGGGATCCGTCCGGGATCCCGTCAGGGTCATTTCGGGAATATTAGGAGATCATTTGAGGACATTTCCGGCATCATTTCTGGATAGTTTTCTGGATCCGTCCGGGATCCAGTTGGGGTCATTTCGGGACTTTTTCTCGACTAATACGGGATCATTTGGGGACCTTTTCGACATCATTTCTGAATGGTTTTCGGGATCCGTCCGGGATCCCGTCAGGGTCATTTCGGGAATATTAGGAGATCATTTGAGGACTTTTCCGGCATCATTTCTGGATAGTTTTCTAGATCCGTCCGGGAACCCGACGGGGTCATTTCGGGATTATTTCGGGATCGTTTGGGGTACCTTCCGGCATCATTTCTGGATGGTTTTCGGGATCCGTCCGGAATCCCGTCAGGGTCATTTCGGGAATATTAGGAGATCATTTGAGGACATTTCCGGAATCATTTCTGGATAGTTTTCTGGATCCGTCCGGGATCCAGTCGGGGTCATTTCGGGACTTTTTCTCGACTAATGCGGGATCATTTGGGGACCCTTTCGGCATCATTTCTGGATGATTTCGGGATCCGCCCGGGATCTCGTCAGGGACGTTCCGGGATTATTAGGGGATCGTTTAGGGACCTTTCCGCAATCATTTCTGAATATTTTTCGGGATTCGTTCGGGATCCCGTCGGGGACATTTCACGACTTTTTCGGGATCATTTGGGGAGCCTTTCGGCATCATTTCTGGATGGTTTTCGGGATCCTTCCGGGATCCCATCAGGGTCATTTCGGGATTATTAGGCGCTCATTTGGGGACCTTTCTGGCATCATTTCTGGATAGTTTTTGGGATCCCGTTGGGGGCTTTCGGGACTATTTCGGATCATTTGGGGACCCTTTCGGCATCATTTCTGGATGGTTTTCGGGCTCCGTCCGGGATCCCATCAGGGTCATTTCGGGACTATTAGGCGATCATTTGGGGACCTTTCTGGCATCATTTCTGGATAGTTTTTGGGATCCCGTCGGGGTCATTTCGGGACTACATATTTCGGATCATTTGGTGACCCTTTCGGCATCATTTCTGGATGGTTTTCGGGATCCGTACGGGATCCCGTCAGGTTCATTTCGGGATTGTTAGGGGGATTATTTGAGGACCTTTCCGGCATCATTTCTGGATAGTTTTCGGGATCTATACGGGAACCCATCGGAGCAATTTCGTTACTTTTTCGGGACTATTTCGGGATCATTTGGGAACCTTTTAGGGGCCATTTCATGACTTTTTCTGTATTATTTCGGGATCATTTGGGGACCCTTCCGGCACCATTTTTTGATGGTTTGCCGGGTCCATCAGAGTCATTTCGGGACCAATTTGGGATCATTTGGGGACCCTTCCGAGGACATTTCTGTGGGACTCAGTTCGAGATATTTTTGTAACTTTTTCGGGATAGTTTTGGGACCCTTCCGGGATCATTTGTGTATGGTTTTCGCGATCCGTCGTGGATCCCCTCGGGGTCATTTCGGAAATTTTTCTGGACTATGTCAGGATAATTTGGGAACCCTTCCTGGATATTTTCTGGATGGTTTTTGAGATCCGTACGGGAGCCCGTCAGGGTCATTTATGAACTTTTCCGGGACTATTTCAGGACCATTTTTGTACCCTTCAGGGATCATTTCTGTGTGGTTCTCTGGATAAGTCTAGAATTGTGTCGTCGTCATTTCGGGTTTTTTGGGGCTATTCCGGGAACTTTTGGAGACCCTTCCGGGGCATTTCTGGACGGTTTTCGGGATCCGTCCGCGATATCGGCGGGGTCATTTCGTGGCTTTTTCTGGATAACTTCGGGATCATTCGGGGATCCTATCAGGTTATCAGCACATTATTTTATTTGCAAATAAAATGCATTAGACAGACAAATTTTTTTAAACAGATAACTTGATAAACAGGCTAACGAGAATAGCCCATATATTTCATTTTCTCCTTGCGGACGGGGCCGCGGGTAAAGGCAAGTAATTATTATAAAAATAAATATTCCTTGTTGTCTGAAATTTTTTGTGAAACTTATTTCTCAGATTTTTAAGCTTTTTTAAATCTTGAGTGTACCACGGAATTTTATGCGGCCATTTCTTTTTAACTCCTATATTTTCTAAACAAAGGTCATGCAAAAAATTTTTAAAATTAGAAAAGCAATTATTAACATTAGAATATGAAAAAAGAGCAGTCCAATTGACTTCTTGTAATAAATTATTTAAAACAGTAAAATCACAATTATAGTATTGGAAAGCGATCACATCATTAGTATTTTGACTAATAGAAATGTATTCATAACAATTAATACTTATATTTAAAGGTACATGATGTTTGTCACATTGACTTATAGGCAGCAAGCATTCCGAAATATTGCAATTAATATTATCGCTGACAAAAATGAGATCTAAGATTTTGTTTAGTTTGTTAAAAAACAGATTGATTTGCTTAAGATTAAGACTTAGCATACAATCAATAAAGTATGTCTCGTGAGAGGCAGTTACATTGGATGGCGAAAGAAATGAAAGACGGGAACTTTCAGACCAGTGGACGTTACTTAAATTGAAGTATCCTAAAATGCACAAATTATCATCCATTACATTGTTTTCTGCCAGAGATATAATGTTGTCTGCATGCATTTTGTAAAGTTCATGATTACAATTCGGAGAGATGTAAGAGGCCGCAATATAGAAGGATCTGGAAGAGTCTTTCAGACAGACACATACCTGATCAAGTAGAGAGTCGTCGTTATTAAGCGTAATTAAATTACTGCGATACTTTCGTTGAACAGCGATAAGAACGCCTCCGCCCCTGCGAGAGCCAGTTTTGAAAGGATCTCTGTCCTTGCGAAAGACATCGTATATGTTGAGGTCGAAAAACTCGCCATCAAAAAAGTCTGAATTTAGCCAAGTTTCGACTATAACAAAAATATCAAAGTCCATTTGCGTACTAAACGAGTTAACACTATCCGCTTTCGTTCTCAAACCGGATGCGTTTTGAAAATAAATTTTAAGATTATAAGTGATAGGCAATTTATTTCCGATGTAGGACTCCATTAGGTTTTTGGTGCTGTCACTCCACGTTTCTGGAAAAAAGGTGTGATTTTAACATCTTGTCGCTATATTTTGCAGGTAGACCAAGTTTAAAATTAAACCACTTTCGAGATGAGTTATCGCCAGTTTTCTTAACCAACTTGAAACCCAGGAGTTCCCAGCTGAGATGCCAATGTGTTGAGAGACGTACTTAATAATAGGTGAATGACGATAAATGGAACCAACAGTTACGAACGGCTACGTTGATATCGGTGTTATTATTAGTGCCTAACACAACAGCTGACTTTTTGTGTTTGTTATTTTTCACTGTCCCTGTATTTGAGCTAATGGAAGTCTATATTTATATCGATTCCTTTATACCTGTACAACCAACCGTTATCCAATCAAAGTTAATATCTCTGTGAGCTCTGCTCAACTGAGAATAAAAAGTAATTTTCTTAATAGAATTATACAGTTTATAAAAAGAAATTAGGAGTGAAGGCAAAACACGTCCGAAGCACTCAACGCCAGAAACTGTACTAAGGGTGTTAATAAAAAAGCAATAAAATTCGTTTACTTTGATGTGAATCTGTGACACCAATTAACTTCAAAAATAATCATTAAAAATTCAAATTTTTTCGATAACCTAAGATTTAAGATTTGTTTTATAATTCGAAAATCTGAAATTTAACAACAAAAAAAAGCCGTAAATCAGTTTTCCAAAAGTTAGGTTAGGTTGAACTGGCCGGTAATTAAAGAGCACATAGACTAAATGTGTCCATAGTGTTACCAGAATTTGTTTGACGATGAAACGGAAGAACCCCAATCAGGTACCAGGGCTTATGTTATAAAATAGCTCCGTCCTCTTGGCATATAATAGAAGTTTTCTAGCACGTAACTGGAGCCTTGACCTGGCGAACGCAGGACACGAACACAGAACTTGCTCAACCGTTTCTTCCTGCAGCGCGCACTTCCTACACCTGCTGTTACTGACGATGTTCAATTTATAAGGCGGGAAGTGTAGAATGGCGCGCAATGCTGCTGTCGGTGAAGTTTTTAGGGCTCCCGTTATTGATACTCTGCATACACCCTCAAGTTTATTGCTATACGTACTTTTTTGTATGCTGTCCACCAAACAATGACTCCATAGTAAAGTATTGGTTTCACAATTGCCGTAAATACCCAATGAGAGAATTTTGGTGATAGGCCCCACGTGCATCCTAGTATCCTCCTGCATGTATTCAGTGCTGCGTAGGCTTTCTTCACTCTCTCTTCCACATGTAGTTTCCACGAGAACTTGCTATCTAGTATAACTCCTAGATATTTTGCGCTGTATTTTTCTCGTAGGGTTACCCCTCGGAGCTTAGGCTTTAACCCCACCCTGTGGCGTTCCTCTGTTTACAAATTTTTTTCCCTCGCATAGACCCCATTGCGAAGTGATCATTCTGCAGCTTATAACAGAGCCAATCCTGTTGTAACAATCGAGTTGAGACTGTCCATGATCGCTTTTTTCGAGATATTCACCCCTATTACGGTTGTCAACGTCAACCATCACTTCGTATCGTCGTCGACATCACGTCGTATCAACATCAATGTCACGTCAATGCATACTTTGTAATTACTAAGGCAATGTATTGATGTCGACGCCATATCGATAAAATTACGATCCCTATATTTTTGACAGTTGTTTATTTACAATATGTATTGCGTTAATTTTTTGTTTAGTGGACAATTTGTGGATCTAAATAATTGCTGAAATCTATTAGTGCACAATTTAGCATTCCGGGCAAAATACACACAAGGAATTTGTTTACGAACTTTAGTGAATATATTGTAGATGATTGGACTTCTATTTAGTACACCATTAGCAACTCCCTACCTCCCAGAGCGTGGAGCACTAATGGAAAACCTAATCGAATTCGGGAGGGGTATCAAACTACCCGAATTGACTTCGGTATTAATAATCCGAAGGCGGAAATAAAAAATTCTTGAAATTTCACAAAAACCTCTTAATGAACCACTTGAAAGCTTGCAACTGTTTTTTTTTTTTTTTGCAAATATTTCCTAACGCAAGTAAAATTTTTATATTTCGCCTTCGGATTATTAAAGTCGAGGTCAATACCTCTCCTAAGTTTTTTGGACGTGTTTTAGCAGTTGACCGCTGCCCTAGAACATTACCACAATTCTACTAAACTGACTGTTGTTGGTTATTTTGACTATTTTCTGAAATTGAATAAAAAATTAATAAATAAGGAACATAAAAAGCATAAAAAAGCTTATTTTTTGAATTTTTAATAACTGAATTCTGTATTGCCGCGCTTTTCGTCACCAAAAACTGTGTCAACAAATTTTGTGTCGCGTCACGTCAACACAACTTCAACATTGTTTTAGCCAATACCAAAAGAGCGTCAACACCCGTCAATAGTTATCGACGTTGACAACGCCGATACCAATTCATGAGCGTCGACACTAATTTCCTCACTATCGACAACCGTAATAGGGGTGATTGTTGCATGTCCTTCTATTTTCGGAAAAGCACCATATTCTTGTTGTTCCAAGGCGTTTTCTATATTCATAACCACCCTTTGCGATGCATTATCGACTGATGTGCTTTGGTGTATTTCATTTTCGGGAGGGTGCAAAAGTTGTCTGGGGAGACTTATGGGAGATGTTGCAACAGATTCGCATTCGGAAAGAGGACCAGTGAGCCAAACTATTTTTATGGCGCGAGGGCGACTAATCCAGAAAACCTGACGTATACACAATGGATGGTGTTTGGGGAAACTACATGGACATTACCAAGTTGACCAAATAATTAGCTTAGAATGAATCGCTAGGGGCGTTTACTTACTTACTTAATTGGTGCTTAACCGTTTAAATGGTTATGGCCGTCCAACAAGGCGCGTCAGTCGCTTCTTCGTTCTGCCATCTGGCGCCAGTTGGTCACACTAAGGGAGTGTAATTCGTTTTCCAACTGGTCCTTCCAGCGGAGTAGGGGAAGCCCTCTTCCTCTGTTTACATAGCCGGGTTCCAATAAAAAAACTTTTGTAGCCGGAGAGTCATCTTTCATTCGCATAACAAGGTCTAGCCAGGGCAGCCGCTGCGTGTTATTTCGCTGGACTATGTTGATGTCTGCATACAGCTCGTACAGATCATCATTAAATCTTCTTCGGTACTCGCCATCGCCAACACGTAAATGGCCATAAATCTTTCGACAAGCTTTTCTCTCTAACACTCCCAGAGCCACTTTCTCTGATGTTGTTATGGTCCATGCTTCTGCACCATATATCAGGACGGATACGATAGGTGACTTGTAGAGCATGATTTTCGATTGCCGAGAGGGAACTTTACTTTCAGGAGCATTTATTGGTAAGAGTGGTTCTTCACTGGATTTCAGAGCTTATGTTGTTGTTAGTGTTAATGCGGGTTCCCAAATAATAACTTATTCAGCACAGAAAGTTTTGACGTCCGGCCTACTCCGCCTGTGGAAGGGAACAGCCGAATTATGGGTTGGAGCCATACTTCAATCTGCAGCACATCGTATTGACTGAAGGTTTGAAATAGGCCTACTCTGCAAGCGGGATGATGTCACGTTACCTGAAAGTTACCCAACTGAGTTCAGGAGAGGGGTGAGCATCAAAAAAAGTATGCGCAGATACCCGGAGCTCGCAGCTCCCTATAAGAGCATCATAAGTTCGTATACCGTCAAGGACTACGCTCGCAGACTATCACTCGATGAAGTCACAATGGAACATGCAAGGATCTTGTACCTTCCTAAGCCGGACATAACTCCGCTAGTCTTCGATGCAGTGGCTAAATCACATCGTGCGTCACTTAATTTACAGTTGCTCAAAGGTCCGCAGGAAAATCAGCAGCTCCCATTGGTACTTCTACAGCCCCGCTGCTATAGTTTCTGGGAATGCGGACTCTGACGGCGATATTGGTGATGTTGATGATGGTGACGAGGTGATTATGATAGCGCTCCGCAAGTTAGGAGAACAAACCGACGTACCAACTGAGCTTTTGGCAAAGTTTTTGCGCCGTAATATCCGGGTGTCTCTGAGACTGGAATTAAGTTGGCCAAGAATACGTAAAAACTTCCTTTTCTTAAATGAGACTAACTTGCACCGCACGGGTAACTTTTATCGCGAAATGAATACAACAATTTTTGATTAAAACAATATATTTGATTTGCGTGAGGTTTTTTGCTAACAAAAGGGCGCGTACAATGATTTTTTCGAATCCTAGTCGAATTGAATGAAAAAATGTATAACAAGAAAAAATGGATATGACAAAATGTCAACATGATTGACAGCTGATGCTCGTTCATACGAGCAAGTAGCGCAAGCGTTGCAAACCACGCAGATGAGGTTTTGGGTGTGTTCCCATGGGGGATTAATTCATAAATTCAAATTCAGGATATAAAAAATGCATTCAAAAAAAAAAAAAGGTGCGTGCGCTAATCGCTCGATTGAACATCCTGCCCCGCCTAGACGAGTTAGCTGGCTAATGTCACTCTGAGCTGCTCCAGCGCTCTGATGGCCTCGTTCGTGAGGATGTTCTCCACTTTGCCTCGCTGTGAAGCCGTCTGAAGGCCTGCTGCTGAGCATCGAACGTTCCGTGCTTTTGGGATCGTGACTGTGGTTAGATTGTAACGAGGACTGGTGACGGCTTGTTGCTGTGGGCGTTGGCGGCGGCGGCGAGAATTAGAGCGTGGTGCGGGTATCGGAGGCACTTGAGGTGTTGGTACGGCGTGAATTTATGGTGTTTGTGGCGGTGGGGCCCGGTGGAGCTTGGTGTGGTGTGGAAGTGCACAAATGCGGCATATAATGGGCGAGGTACATTCACCTGTCGCGTGTGATAGCGCTAGAAAATTGGTACAATACCCACGAGCTGGAGGTATCGCTGCGACGGCTGCATGCCCCGAAAGAGTGCGCAAGTACGTAGCGCATGATGGCGTGCGCATACGCGGCGTTATAGGAAATTGGTGTTGGAGTTGCGGTATTGGCGCTCGGCGTGGTTGCTAGCCACCACCACCTGAGAGCGTATCGACGTTCTTGGCCTTGGAGTTGGAGTTGGTGTTGGTGTTGCATCCATTGTCGTCTGAAACGAGTCGTATTCATATAACTTTATTGAGGTGTATATCGACGATTTTAACTTTGTTAACTTTGAGATGAAGCGGGATTTTAATTGTTATTTTGGGGAGTAGGCGTATACGGTGATTTGACGGGATCAATCTTTAGGACTGAGCGGTCTTGTGAGTGGGGTGGTAACGAAAATCTACACGGTCGCTGGGGAGCTGGGCGGACGATCCGCCGGAGGAAGAAAACATAGTTTTTCTATCGGCCGTTTGGGAATACCTGATTGGGTGCGCACCTCGACGACACGAATGTGGCCATCCGGGCCGGGGCGTGCTCGTTCGATTCATCCGAGGTGCCATTTGGTGGGAGGAAGTGTGTCGTCCTTGATGAGGCCACACTCCCCTACTTTTGGCTCAATGCGGGTGTATTTCCAAGGATATCGTTTGTGGAGGTCCTTGAGGTAGTCCTCTTTCCACCGTCGACTAAACTGGAGATGGAGAACCTTGACTTTTCCCATCGGTTGAGAAGACATAGGTTCTCATAGTCGGGTTCAGGAATTGCTAACAAAGGGGTCCCTTAAAAAAATGTCCCGGAGTGAGCGCGGTAAAGTCAGAGGGATCCTGAGATAGTGGGGAAATAGGGCGTGAGTTTAATACGGCCTCTATTCGTATTAGCAGGGTGGTAAATTCCTCGAAAGTGAATTTATGAGATCCGGCTGTCTTCTTGAGGTGGGGTTCAAAACTTTTGACCGCAGCCTCCCATATGAGGAGCGCTGGGTTGTATAAACTTCCATTCTATGCTTTGAGCGGCGTATTTTTTGACGACTTCTTGCGATACTTCGTTGGAGAAGGTCCAAATTCCTTTTTCGTAGCTCTTTTGGCACCTACAAAGGTTGTGCCATTATCACTCATCATAGTTGCGTGATAGTCTTGGCATCGAACAAAATGGGAAAATGCAGCCAGAAAGGCCTCAGAGGTGAGATTTGAGCACAACTCGAGATGTACCGCTTTTGTCGCGAAGCAAACAAAGACGGTCACATAACCCTTCACAAGGGTAGGCGATGTTCGCATGGATGTTTACATAGCCGGGTTCCAATAAAAAAACTTTTGTAGCCGGAGAGTCATCTTTCATTCGCATAACAAGGTCTAGCCAGGGCAGCCGCTGCGTGTTAATTCGCTGGACTATGTTGATGTCTGCATACAGCTCGTACAGATCATCATTAAATCTTCTTCGGTACTCGCCATCGCCAACACGTAAATGGCCATAAATCTTTCGACAAGCTTTTCTCTCTAACACTCCCAGAGCCACTTTCTCTGATGTTGTTATGGTCCATGCTTCTGCACCATATATCAGGACGGGTACGATAGGTGACTTGTAGAGCATGATTTTCGATTGCCGAGAGGGAACTTTACTTTCAGGAGCATTTATTGGTAAGAGTGGTTCTTCACTGGATTTCAGAGCTTATGTTGTTGTTAGTGTTAATGCGGGTTCCCAAATAATAACTTATTCAGCACAGAAAGTTTTGGCGTCCGTCCTACTCCGCCACAATGGAACATGCAAGGATCTTGTACCTTCCTATGCCGACCATAACTCCGCTAGTCTTCGATGCAGTGGCTAAATCACATCGTGCGTCACTTAATTTACGGTTGCTCAAAGGTCCGCAGGAAAATCAGCAGCTCCCATTGGTACTTCTACAGCCCCGCTGCTATAGTTTCTGGGAATGCGGACTCTGACGGCGATATTGGTGATCTTGATGATGGTGACGAGGTGATTATGATAGCGCTCCGCAAGTTAGGAGAACAAACCGACGTACCAACTGAGCTTTTGGCAAAGTTTTTGCGCCGTAATATCCGGGTGTCTCTGAGACTGGAATTAAGTTGGCCAAGAATACGTAAAAACTTCCTTTTCTTAAATGAGACTAACTTGCACCGCACGGGTAACTTTTATCGCGAAATGAATACAACAATTTTTGATTAAAACAATATATTTGATTTGCGTGAGGTTTTTTGCTAACAAAAGGGCGCGTACAATGATTTTTTCGAATCCGAGTCGAATTGAATGAAAAAATGAATAACAAGAAAAAATGGATATGACAAAATGTCAACATGATTGACAGCTGATGCTCGTTCATACGAGCAAGTAGCGCAAGCGTTGCAAACCACGCAGATGAGGTTTTGGGTGTGTTCCCATGGGGGATTAATTCATAAATTCAAATTCAGGATATAAAAAATGCATTCAAAAAAAAAAAAAGGTGCGTGCGCTAATCGCTCGATTGAACATCCTGCCCCGCCTAGACGAGTTAGCTGGCTAATGTCACTCTGAGGTGCTCCAGTGCTCTGATGGCCTCGTTCGTGAGGATGTTCTCCACTTTGCCTCGCTGTGAAGCCGTCTGAAGGCCTGCTGCTGAGCATCGAACGTTCCGTGCTTTTGGGATCGTGACTGTGGTTAGATTGTAACGAGGACTGGTGACGGCTTGTTGCTGTGGGCGTTGGCGGCGGCGGCGAGAATTAGAGCGTGGTGCGGGTATCGGAGGCACTTGAGGTGTTGGTACGGCGTGACTTTATGGTGTTTGTGGCGGTGGGGCCCGGTGGAGCTTGGTGTGGTGTGGAAGTGCACAAATGCGGCATATAATGGGCGAGGTACATTCACTTGTCGCGTGTGATAGCGCCAGAAAATTGGTTCAATACCCACGAGCTGGAGGTATCGCTGCGACGGCTGCATGCCCCGAAAGAGTGCGCAAGTACGTAGCGCATGATGGCGTGCGCATACGCGGCGTTATAGGAAATTGGTGTTGGAGTTGCGGTATTGGCGCTCGGCGTGGTTGCTAGCCACCACCACCTGAGAGCGTATCGACGTTCTTGGCCTTGGAGTTGGAGTTGGTGTTGGTGTTGCATCCATTGTCGTCTGAAACGAGTCGCATTCATATAACTTTATTGAGGTGTATATCGACGATTTTAACTTTGTTAACTTTGAGATGAAGCGGGATTTTAATTGTTATTTTGGGGAGTAGGCGTATACGGTGATTTGACGGGATCAATCTTTAGGACTGAGCGGTCTTGTGAGTGGGGTGGTAACGAAAATCTACACGGTCGCTGGGGAGCTGGGCGGACGATCCGCCGGAGGAAGAAAACATAGTTTTTCTATCGGCCGTTTGGGAATACCTGATTGGGTGCGCACCTCGACGACACGAATGTGGCCATCCGGGCCGGGGCGTGCTCGTTCGATTCATCCGAGGTGCCATTTGGTGGGAGGAAGTGTGTCGTCCTTGATGAGGCCACACTCCCCTACTTTTGGCTCAATGCGGGTGTATTTCCAAGGATATCGTTTGTGGAGGTCCTTGAGGTAGTCCTCTTTCCACCGTCGACTAAACTGGAGATGGAGAACCTTGACCTTTTCCCATCGGTTGAGAAGACATAGGTTCTCATAATCGGGTTCAGGAATTGCTAACAAAGGGGTCCCTTAAAAAAATGTCCCGGAGTGAGCGCGGTAAAGTCAGAGGGATCCTGAGATAGTGGGGAAATAGGGCGTGAGTTTAATACGGCCTCTATTCGTATTAGCAGGGTGGTAAATTCCTCGAAAGTGAATTTATGAGATCCGGCTGTCTTCTTGAGGTGGGGTTCAAAACTTTTGACCGCAGCCTCCCATATGAGGAGCGCTGGGTTGTATAAACTTCCATTCTATACTTTGAGCGGCGTATTTTTTGACGACTTCTTGCGATACTTCGTTGGAGAAGGTCCAAATTCCTTTTTCGTAGCTCTTTTGGCACCTACAAAGGTTGTGCCATTATCACTCATCATAGTTGCGTGATAGTCTTGGCGTTGAACAAAATGGGAAAATGCAGCCAGAAAGGCCTCAGAGGTGAGATTTGAGCACAACTCGAGATGTACCGCTTTTGTCGCGAAGCAAACAAAGACGGTCACATAACCCTTCACAAGGGTAGGCGATGTTCGCATGGATGCTTTTATCAAAAAGGGGCCAACAATATCAACACCCGCTGTGTTGAAGGGGGCAGTGAAAGTGCACCGTGAAGGTTGCATGACTGCCATTATTTGGGAGCGCATTTGCTGCTTGTGGGCGGTTCATTTTTTGATGAGTGGCTCGAGCCGAGGAATGTAATGTTCCTGTGTAATCATTTGCTGCATGAGACGCACTTCGGCGTGCAAGAAAAGTTCATGCAGGAAGCGTAGGAAGAGTACAGCATATCGGGATTTCCAGGATAATAATGGGGTGGCGTTCGTTGTAAGGTAGTGTTGGGTCAGCCAGGCGACCGCGGACTCGGAGCAATCCATCTTCATCCAAAAATGGATTAAGGGTGAGAAGGGGGCTCCGTTTGTCGATAGGCTTCGAAGCGAACAACGATGCCTTCCCTTGGGGAAATATCGGGACTGAGTTAAGGCGATTAGCTTTAGTTTCGTGTTTCGGAAGTCGTCGTATGTAAGGGTTAAAGGGGAAGTTGGTATGTGGCCGGCGCGGGTTTTAAGGTTTCGTATGAAGCGTAACACGTGAGTTAAAACTCTCAGGGTGCGCGGAAACGAGCAAAATCTATCTAGAATATCGGACTCTTCTTCGCTGGCATGTGATGCTTCGATTTGGCGAATTTCGGGTGGACTTAGGGAGGGGCGGCGCAACTCTTTGGGCCATGGTTCGCCTGATGAGCCATTCTAGGTCTTGCCGCCACAGGGAGGAGGCTGCCAAATCAAGAGGTTTGCATCCTTTTGTGCCCATGTCGGGGGGGGGGGGGGGGGGTTATCGGAACTGTGTACATGTCGCCAAGTGGATTTGCGATTTGCTACGAAAGTTCTCCATGTATAGGGAGGCTTTTCTAGCCATGCGAGAATTATTTCGGAGTCCGACCATACCTTAAATTTGTGGGGGGGGGGGGGGGGGGGGGGGGGAGATTGAGTTGGGATTGGACAACAGAAACTAGCTTCGCTAGGAGCAGAGCTCAACACAATTCCAGACGTGGCAAGCTTGTGGATTTTAGGGGTGCCACTTTGCTCTTAGAGACCAGGAGAGGGAGGTTGTGTTTTGGAATACCGTCGTTCGGACATAAATGCTGGCGTAATAGGCTTTAATTGACGCATCGCAGAAGACATGCAGCTCCATTGGTTGGTCAGGAGAATAATTGACCCAACGAGGAATTTGGATCCCTGTTATGACGTTGGGGTTATGTGCGAACTACGTCCACTTTACGAGGCCGAGGGGTTTAACCTGTTCGTCCAGTCAGTTCCGTCAAGCCACAACTCTTGCAAGAGTGCCTGCGTGCGCCTGTCAAGTACCACTAAAGCCCCAACCACATACGATATCTTATAATATTTTTGTTAATGCTACATCACCCTTCCTTTGAAAAAAGAATAATTTGGCATATTGATAATTTTTGCCATATTCTTCTTTTTGCATTCTATATAATTAATTGGTTCGAATGAACGAATATATTAGGGTGTACCTTCCTTTTGAATTCGCTCATTAGAAGCAATTTTAAATTTTTGTTATCTAAACTTTACATTGGGGTTTTTGAATTTTCGTTTTGTTTTTTCTTTCTCTTTTATGTACATATATAAATCAGATTGTATGAATTTCCTCTTTTTACATTTATATTAACATATATATTAGAAAAAATTTTACAAATTGGACATATTCAATTTAGTATAACGATTTGGTTTATATTAAAAAATTTTTTCATTTTCATAGGAAAATAAGTTTCTTACATACTATCTAAATAGTTACCATTACATTATACATTAGAGATTATTTTTTTTGGTTCTGTCATTTTTGATATTACAATTTAACTTTGAATTTTCATTTTCTTGATTTTACATTAGAAAAATATAAGTATATACATTTTAAATTAGTTTTTTTTTCAAAATTTTTTTTTGTGCCTTCTTGGCTATTTAACAGTGCTTATTTACCTAACAATAAAATTATTAGAATATTTTGGATTTTTTTTTTGTTTTTTTTTTTTTTATAAAAATATTACTTTATTTTTATAAGTCGGGCATTAGGCCCGTCTATTTTAGTTACCGTAAATGGGCCTTGGTATACATTTTCGTGTTTTTGATGAGGCTCTTTTTGTAAAAGAACCTTGTTGTCTACTTGGATAGATAACGGACATGCCGTTTTATCAAAATGTGTTTTAGCTTTAATTTTATGCTTATTTATTAAATGTTTTGTCAATTCATGTGATTTTTGCATTCTAAATTTGACTTCTTTACTACAGTTTTCCACGTTATAAATGGGATCTATTTGTTCTTTTTTTAATTCGTGTGGCAATGTAGCCTTTTTCCCAAATACTAACTCAAAGGGAGAAAATTGGTTATTGAGAGCTGTATGTGTTGTTGTGTTATGGAAAAATGTGAAGTATTTCAGGTATGTGTCCCAATCGGAAAATGTTTCATCTAGGTATGCCCTTAAATATTCATTAAAAACTCTATGATTTCTTTCAACTGAACCAACCGTTTCATGGTGGTAGGCCGTTGAAAAATCATGTTTAATATTTAAAAGTTTGGTTAATTCGAAAAATACTTCATTTTTAAACTCTGTTCCTAAATCAGATCTAATGGATTTCATTATTCCGTAATTTAAAATGAAACTCTCAAACATTGCTGATGCTACTGTTTTAGCTGATTTATGTGGTATTGCAACTGTTACCAGATATTTAGTTAAATCACAATCATGGTAACTGCGAACCTGTTACCATATTTGGATTCTGGTAAAGGTCCTATTGTATCTATTATTAAAATATCAAACGGTTTGCAAGGTGTAGGTGTAATAACTAACTGTTCTTTTGTTTTAGGTTTCGATTTATTTAAAAGACATTTATTGCAATTTTTAACAAATTTAGCTATATCACGACTCATATATTTCCAATAGTATTTAGTTCTCAATTTTGCATATAGTTTTTTCGTACCGCAGTGTCCACCTAGAAGTGGGTCATCGTGAAAAATTGTCATCAGTTTCTGTTTTTTGTCGTCATCTGTTACCGTTTCTACTGGGTCTGTTAGTATAACTTGTAAACTTTTTAAAATTTGATTTCCTCTATCTTTTAAATTTGTGCTTGTGAAATATTTGAAAAATATATAATTTTTTGGCCATTCTAACTGCTTAATCATGTGAATGTCGGCTACTTTTTCAAGCCTCAAAAGTAACTCATCTAAATTCGTTATTTCGTTGGCATTCGCAAAATTAAGTAACTCGATTTTTTTGTGTTTTAAATGTGCACATAGTTGAAAATTTGAAATTTGGTCGATTTTATCGTAAGTTATTTGTGTTTTAACTCGCGGTATTTTCTTCGAGAAGTCGTACGAAAATTTGTCTTAAACCTGTACTACCTGTATTTCACTATTTTCGTCTGTCTTGGATCTGTCGTCATTTTGTGGTTTTGTCTGCCTTGACTTTGACCTTGTTGTAACTGCTAAAACATGTTTCGTCGAGTCTTTTATTTCGTCTATCGTAATTCGTGAAAGCGCGTCAGCCACAACGTTCGATTTGCCTTTAACGTATACTATTGTAAAATTATATTCTGCAAGTTCTAATCTTATTCTTGTAAGTTTGGATGACGGATCCTTCATATTAAAAAGATAAGCTAATGGTCGATGGTCGGACTTTACTATAAAAAATGTGTACCGTAAACGTACGGACGAAATTGTTTAATTGCGAAATATATTGCTAAAAGTTCTAACTCAATGATAGATTTTTTCTGTTCTGTGGCGGCCACCGTGGTGTGATGGTAGCGTGCTCCGCCTATCACACCGTATGCCCTGGGTTCAACTCCCGGGCAAAGCAACATCAAAATTTTAGAAATAAGATTTTTCAATTAGAAGAAAATTTTTCTAAGCGGGGTCGCCCCTCGGCAGTGTCTGGTAAGCGCTCCGATTGTATTTCTGCCATGAAAAGCTCTCAGTGAAAACTCATCTGCCTTGCAGATGCCGTTCGGAGTCGGCATAAACATGTAGGTCCCGTCCGGCCAATTTGTAGGGAAAAATCAAGAGGAGCACGACGCAAATTGGAAGAGAAGCTCGGCCTTAGATCTCCTCGGAGGTTATCGCGCCTTACATTTATTTTTTTTTTTATTTGTTAAAAGATTTTGAAGCAAAACAGATTGGTAAGTCAGCATCTTCATGCTTTTGACTTAATATAGCACCGCATCCAACTTTTTAAGCATCAACTGCAATTATGAACTCTTTACTAAAGTCAGGATACTGTAAAATTTGAGGAGACATTAGAGCTAATTTTAATTTCGAAAAAGCAACTTCACAAGCTTCGTCCCAAACAAAGTCTACTTTTTTTCTACTTAAACGATTGAGAGGTGCTGCCAGGAATGCGAAATTCGGAATAAAGCATCTATAATAGTTTGCAAAGGCGACAAAGCGCCGAACGGCATCTTTGTCAGTAGGCTTTGTATATTTTTTAATCGCATTTATTTTATAATCGTCTGGCAGCAATCCTTTCGAGGAACATTTGTGTCCTAGGAAGGTTACCTCTGAACGAAGGAAATTACATTTGATGGGATTCAGCTTTAAGTTGAATTTTCTAAAAGTTTCAAAAACTTTCTCTAAATTTTTACAATGATGGGTCTCGCTACACCCTATGACGATAATATCGTCGATATACATGAATGCTTGATTAGGCGCGATGCCTGAAAATGCTAGTGACATCATACGCGAAAATGAATTGGGTGCTACATTTAAACCAAAAGGTAAGACTTTCCACCGAAAAACTCTTTTATCAGTACTAAAAGATGTTATGTCCCTGGAGTTAGGATGCAATGGAATTTGTTGGAAACCAGAAAAAAGATCTAAAGTTGAAAAATATTCTGCCCTACCAAGGTTGTCAAGTATATCGTCCACGCGTGCTAACGGAAATTTGTCAGCGATAAGCTTTTTATTAACCGCTCTAAAATCTACGCACATACGATAGGCCTTTTGACCTGTGGGATCTTTTTTTGGAACTAAAATTAATGGGCTATTGTAATTTGAAAAACTTGGCTCTATGAAATCGTTCTGCAGTAAATTATCAACCTGTCTATTTATTTCTTCCCGTTGTGAATAAGGCAAACGATAGTTTTTAATGTAAACCGGATTTTTGTCAGTCAATCTAAGTTTCTGTTCGTAAGAGTTGTTAAGAGTCATACGGTCCGTTTTTAAAGCAAATACATCGGCATATTTTAGGCATAAATCAAGCAATTGGCATTGGTCATATTTTGGCATTTGTTTTTGTAGAACACTTTTTAATTCTTCCAGACGTTTTGTATTTTCTGAAGATTCACTGATTTTGTATACGTTGAAGTTGGTAATTTCTTCGGTTACTATATTGCATTTGTTGACATATTTTACCTCATCGGTTATATTTAAAACTTTTAAAATTGCGTTATTTGTGTCAACAATGCACTTTGCGGTAAAAACACCACTAGAAATTTCTTGCGCGTCTACAAAAACAGGATTTTTAGATTTTTTCAAATTAAACAACCGATAAACTTCACATCTTGGAGGAATCACTAAAGTGTCTGTGGTCATACCATGTAAAATTTGTATACTATGAGTTTCTGTGCCAATGCTAATTGTTATGCTATTGTTTGCATAGTCGATTATGTACTTATATGTTTTTAGAAAATCCTTGCCGAGTATGCCGTCCGAAGGTATGTAAAAATCGTCACTTACTACGTGTAATTTATGCGGAATGAAAAAATTTGATGCAATTAAATTTGTATTTACTGTACCTAACGTTGAACCCGAATCTGTTGTTACACCTGTTATGTTAATAATATCTTTACCGTTAATTGGAACTCTATCTGTTAAACTTGAAAATTTAATTAAGGAAATATCAGCTTGAGAATCTACGAGAAAAGTGTATGGCTTATAAGGATCACTACATTTTAATTCGATGAAATCGGAATAGTTGAGATTCAAACAGTAAACAGCGTTTTTAGGAAAGTTTTCATCTAGTATTCTAGCTCTTGCTCCCCCAGTGTTCGCTCCTGAGGGGCATCCGCGTTTAAAGAACGCACATTAGCAGTATTACTCGCATTTCCACGTTAATGAGTATTTTAAAAGGGAGTGGGACTTAGATCTATAGGTGGACGCCTTTTCGAGATATCGCCATAAAGGTGGACCAAGGGTGACTCTAGAATGCGTTTGTACAATATGTGTATCAAACGAAAGGTGTTAATGAGTATTTTAACTGGAAGTGGGCCTTAGTTCTATAGGCGGACGCCTTTTCGAGATATCGCCATAAAGGTGGGCCAGGGGTGACTCTAGAATTTGTTTGTACGATATGGGTATCAAATGAAAGGTGCTAATGAGTATTTTAAAAGGGAGTGGGTCTTAGTTCTATAGGTGGACGCTTTTTCGAGATATCGCCATAAAGGTGGACCAGTGGTGACTCTAGAATTTGTTTGTACGATATGGGTATCAAATTAAAGGTTCTAGTGAGTATTTTAAAAGGGAGTGGGTCTTAGTTCTATAGGTGGATGCCTTTTCAAGATATCGCCACAAAGGCGGCCCAGGTGTGACTCTAGAATTTGTTTGTACGATATGGGTATCAAATTAAAGGTGTTAATGAGTATTTTAAAAGGGAGTGGGTCTTAGTTCTATAGGTGGACGCCTTTTCAAGATATCGCCACAAATGTGGCCCAGGTGTGACTCTAGAATTTGTTTGTACGATATGGGTATCAAATGAAAGGTGCTAATGAGTATTTTAAAAGGGAGTGGGTCTTAGTTCTATAGGTGGACGCTTTTTCGAGATATCGCCATAAAGGTGGACCAGGGGTTACTCTAGAATTTGTTTGTACGATATGGGTATCAAATTAAAGGTGCTAATGAGTATTTTAAAAGGGAGTGGGTCTTAGTTCTATAGGTGGACGCTTTTTCGAGATATCGCCATAAAGGTGGACCACGGGTGACTCTAGAATTTGTTTGTACGATATGGGTATCAAATTAAAGGTGTTAATGAGCATTGTAGAAGGAAGTGGGTCTTAGTGTGACTCTAGAATTTGTTTGTACGATATGGGTATCAAATTAAAGGTGATAATGGGTATTTTAAAAAGGAGTGAGCCTTAGTTCTATAGGTGGACGCTTTTCGAGATATCGCCATAAAGGTGCACCAGGGGTGACTCTAGAATTTGTTTGTACGATATGGGTATCAAACTAAAGATGTTAATGAGTATTTTAAAAGGAAGTGGGTCTTAGTTCTATAGGTGGACGCCTTTTCAACATATCGCCACAAAGGTGGCCCAGGTGTGACTCTAGAATTTGTTTGTACGATATGGGTATCAAATTAAAGGTGATAATGAATATTTTAAAAGGGAGTGGGCCTTAGTTCTATAGGTGGACGCTTTTTCGAGATATCGCCATAAAGGTGGGCCAGGGGTGACTCTAGAATTTGTTTGTACGATATGGGTATCAAATGAAAGGTGTTAATGAGTATTTTAAAAGGGCCTGGGCCTTAGTTCTATAGGTGGACGCCTTTTCGAGATATCGCCATAAAGGTAGACCAAGGGTGACTCTAGAATTTGTTTGTACGATGTGGGTATCAAATGAAAGGTGTTAATGAGTATTTTAAAAAGGCCTGGGCCTTAGTTCTATAGGTGGACGCCTTTTCGAGATATCGCCATAAAGGTGGACCGGAGGTGACTCTAGAATTTGTTTGTATGATATGGGTATCAAATGTATGGTGTTAATGAGCATTTTAAAAGGGAGTGGGCCTAAGTTCTATTGGTGGACGCCTTTTCGAGATATCGCCATAAAGGTGGACCAGAGGTGACTCTAGAATACCTTTGTAAAATATGGGTATGAAACGAAAGGGGTTAATGAGTATTTTAAAAGGGAGTGGGCCTTAGTTCTATAGGTGGGCGCCTTTTCGAGATATCGCCATAAAGGTGGACCAGGGGTGACTATAGAATTTGTTTGTACGATATGGGTATCAAATAAAAGGTGTTAATGAGTATTTTAGAAGGCGTGGGCTTAGTTCTATATGTGGACGCCTTTTCGAGATATCGCCATAAAGGTGGACAAGGGGTGACTCTAGATTTTTTTGTACAATATGGGTGCCAAATGAAAGGTGTTATTGAGTATTTTAAAAGGAAGTGGGCCTTTGTTCTAGAAGTGGGCCATTTCGAGATATCGCCATAAAGGTGGACCAGGGGTGACTCTAGAATACGTTTGTACAATATGTGTATCAAACGAAAGGTGCTAATGAGTATTTTAACTGGGAGTGGGCCTTAGTTCTATAGGCGGACGCCTTTTCGAGATATCGCCATAAAGGTGGGCCAGGGGTGACTCTAGAATTTGTTTGTACGATATGGGTATCAAATGAAAAGTGCTAATGAGTATTTTAAAAGGGAGTGGGTCTTAGATCTATAGGTGGACGCTTTTTCGAGATATCGCCATAAAGGTGGACCAGGGGTTACTCTAGAATTTGTTTGTACGATATGGGTATCAAATTAAAGGTGCTAATGAGTATTTTAAAAGGGAGTGGGTCTTAGTTCTATAGGTGGACGCTTTTTCGAGATATCGCCATAAAGGTGGACCACGGGTGACTCTAGAATTTGTTTGTACGATATGGGTATCAAATTAAAGGTGTTAATGAGCATTTTAGAAGGAAGTGGGTCTTAGTGTGACTCTAGAATTTGTTTGTACGATATGGGTATCAAATTAAAGGTGATAATGGGTATTTTAAAAGGGAGTGGGCCTTAGTTCTATAGGTGGACGCCTTTTCGAGATATCGCCATAAAGGTGCACCAGGGGTGACTCTAGAATTTGTTTGTACGATATGGGTATCAAACTAAAGATGTTAATGATTATTTTAAAAGGAAGTGGGTCTTAGTTCTATAGGTGGACGCCTTTTCAACATATCGCCACAAAGGTGGCCCAGGTGTGACTCTAGAATTTGTTTGTACGATATGGGTATCAAATTAAAGGTGATAATGAGTATTTTAAAAGGGAGTGGGCCTTAGTTCTATAGGTGGACGCTTTTTCGAGATATCGCCATAAAGGTGGGCCAGGGGTGACTCTAGAATTTGTTTGTACGATATGGGTATCAAATGAAAGGTGTTAATGAGTATTTTAAAAGGGCCTGGGCCTTAGTTCTATAGGTGGACGCCTTTTCGAGATATCGCCATAAAGGTTGACCAGGGGTGACTCTAGAATTTTTTTGTACGATATGGGTATCAAATGAAAGGTGTTAATGAGTATTTTAAAAGGGCCTGGGCCTTAGTTCTATAGGTGGACGCCTTTTCGAGATATCGCCATAAAGGTAGACCAAGGGTGACTCTAGAATTTGTTTGTACGATGTGGGTATCAAATGAAAGGTGTTAATGAGTATTTTAAAAAGGCCAGGGCCTTAGTTCTATAGGTGGACGCCTTTTCGAGATATCGCCATAAAGGTGGACCGGGGGTGACTCTAGAATTTGTTTGTATGATATGGGTATCAAATGTATGGTGTTAATGAGCATTTTAAAAGGGAGTGGGCCTAAGTTCTATTGGTGGACGCCTTTTCGAGATATCACCATAAAGGTGGACCAGAGGTGACTCTAGAATACCTTTGTACAATATGGGTATGAAACGAAAGGAGTTAATGAGTATTTTAAAAGGGAGTGGGCCTTAGTTCTATAGGTGGGCGCCTTTTCGAGATATCGCCATAAAGGTGGACCAGGGGTGACTATAGAATTTGTTTGTACGTTATGGGTATCAAATAAAAGGTGTTAATGAGTATTTTAAAAGGCGTGGGCTTAGTTCTATATGTGGACGCCTTTTCGAGATATCACCATAAAGGTGGACAAGGGGTGACTCTAGATTTTTTTGTACAATATGGGTGCCAAATGAAAGGTGTTATTGAGTATTTTAAAAGGAAGTGGGCCTTTGTTCTAGAAGTGGGCCATTTCGAGATATCGCCATAAAGGTGGACCAGGGGTGACTCTAGAATACGTTTGTACAATATGTGTATCAAACGAAAGGTGCTAATGAGTATTTTAACTGGGAGTGGGCCTTAGTTCTATAGGCGGACGCCTTTTCGAGATATCGCCATAAAGGTGGGCCAGGGGTGACTCTAGAATTTGTTTGTACGATATGGGTATCAAATGAAAGATGCTAATGAGTATTTTAAAAGGGAGTGAGTCTTAGTTCTATAGGTGGACGCTTTTTCGAGATATTGCCAGAAAGGTTGACCAGGGGTGACTCTAGAATTTGTTTGTACGATATGGGTATCAAATTAAAGGTGTTAATAAGTATTTTAAAAGGGAGAGTTAGTTCTATAGGTGGACGCCTTTTCAAGATATCGCCACAAAGGTGGCCTAGGAGTGACTCTAGAATTTGTTTGTACGATATGGGTATCAAATTAAAGGTATTAATGAGTATATTAAAAAGGAGTAGGTCTTAGTTCTATAGGTGGACGCCTTTTCAAGATATTGCCACAAAGGTGGCCCAGGTGTGACTCTAGAATTTGTTTGCACGATATTGGTATCAAATTAAAGGTGATAATGAGTATTTTAAAAGGGAGTGGGTCTTAGTTCTATAGGTGAAAGCCTTTTCGAGATATCGCCATAAAGGTGCACCAGGGGTGACTCTAGAATTTGTTTGTACGACATGAGTATCAAATGAAAGGTGTTAATGAGTATTTTAAAAGGGCCTGGGCCTTAGTTCTATAGGTGGACGCCTTTTCGAGATATCGCCATAAAGGTTGACCAGGGGTGACTCTAGAATTTGTTTGTACGATATGGGTATCAAATTAAAGGTGTTAATGAGTATTTTAAAAGGAAGTGGGCCTTTGTTCTAGAAGTGGGCCTTTTCGAGATTAGAGGTTTACGCCGATCACTTTATCGGCGGCGGCGGCGTAGGCTCTATTATATATCGGCGGCGGCGGCGTAGGCGGCGCGCCGGCGTACGCCGGTGTTCTTACTTTAAAAGCTTGATTTTTCTATTTAAAAAATAATATTTAGGAAAGGTTTTGTTTATGCGTATTTAAGGAAATCAACGTGTTGGCCATTTCGGAAAGATCCGGGGTTTTTGCATCAAAATCTCGCAGACCGTTCAAAAATTTTCAGGAGTAGCTCCTTGCGAAGGGATTGTCCCTCGTTCGCATGCTCCAGGGAGGCTTCGAACCTAACCCCGGTCTTTGGAATTGGTACTGCTGCGTCTGCTGAAAACAAATAGAGATACATAAAATAGTCACACGTTTGCCTGTATATCTCGTGCAAAGCGTAGTTTCACCTAGGGTTAACTCCTAATAATCGTCGCGAACACAATTTCTTTAAATCATTTGTCGCTCCTTGGCGGCCACGCATAAAGACGGCTTAGGGTTGCTACGAATAGTCTATTAATACTCATGACTATCGTGGCACAGGCCGCCTCCAATTTTTTCGGCTGTTTTTAAGAGCTAAAATTTCCGATGTGCGAAGAGTAGGAATCCATACCTTCGTCGACGTCACTTTCCTAGAAGCTCTAGGTGTAGCTCCGAAGACTTTCCAACCGATGCTTTTGTCGCGCTATGCTGCCGAGCTACACCTTGAAACGCTAGGGAGTGACTATTCGGCCAAAGATGCTGCCCTCGAAATCATAAGCAGTCTAAGTGGATGTCATTGCGTCATGGGTGAAAATCGTATAATCCTTTTTAAATTTTACAAGGACCCTGGATAAAATTTTTAAAAATGTAGGCCAAAGATTGCAGACGTTCGTGTTCACAACATTGATTTCAATAGTCTTCGTTAAATCAAATTTAAAATGAAAGTCGACGCATTTTAAGTTGAAAGTTGTTAACTACTGTTTTCCGGCCTTACCATATAGGGGCTCATTATGGATGACCGCGTAGCTTCAGTTTTCAGACAAGTTCGACTGTCCACTACGTTAGGATAGTATCACACACGGTCATTAGTTCCACTGTCTTGGGAAAGCTTTTGCTTCTCCACTTTGAGTGTTCTTGCGAAGGAGAAAGCCTCACCTGGCAGATATATGTGCCTACGTATTCAATGTGATTCACTCCAAGGAACTAGTTTTGGATAGGGCCGCCAACTTTAGGAAATATCAAACCGGCAGACTGGGGTGTTGAAGGATGAAGTGTGAAAATCAAAATTAACATTTCAGACGCTATTGTATAGTTTCGCAAATAAACAACAGATGTTTGAATGCAAGACTTAGGATTTTGCAAACCCTTCTCATGAGTACATATATCCTCAATTTAAGTATGAGGTAAGAATAATTTCAAAGGAGTGTTTATGCGCCTAGAACCTACTAAAGGATTTTGCATCACTGATTTCGCTTATTCTTGAGGACAATTTAAAAACATGTTCGCCTTGGGTCATTTTATTTGAATTATTGATCATTATTAATTTTTTCAAAAATGCAAAGTGAGCATATAAATTTATTATATAACTTTTCTTTTAGTATTTTGTTTTAATAACTTGCTGAGTTGGGTTATGCAAAATCCGTGTTAAGCTGACATCGAAAGCGCCTGTTATTTTAAATAACTTTTGAATAGTTATAAAGAGTTAAATTTCGCAATTAGTTTCTTATAACTGGCAGTGATGCGCATCCGTTGTCACCACTTTCGACCATATCCGACCAATTTTCGACATGAACAATAAATGGCCTAAACAGTCTTAAACGAGTAGAAAATATAGTAACACGCCGGACGCCGCGCCGCCACGCCGATATTTTTGACATTCGGCGGCGGCGTGCGAAAAACGACCAAAATCGGCGGCGGCGGCGGCGTTTATCGGCGGCGTACATCTCTATTCGAGATATCGCCATAAAGGTGGACCAGGGGTGACTCTAGAATTTTTTTGTACGATATGGGTATCAAATTAAAGGTGCTAATGAGTATTTTAAAAGGGAGTGGGTCTTAGTTCTATAGGTGGACGCTTTTTCGATATATCGCCATAAAGGTGGACCAGGGGTGACTCTAGAATTTGCTTGTACGATATGGGTATCAAATGAAAGGTGTTAATGGGAATTTTAAAAGCGGGTGGGCCTTAGTTCTATAGGTGGATGCCTTTTCGGGATATCGTTATAAAGGTGGACCAGAGTTGACTCTAGAATGCGTTGGTACAATATGGGTATCAAACGAAATGTGATAATGAGTATTTTAAAAGGGAGTGGGCCTTAGTTCTATAGGTGGACGCCTTTTCGATATATCGCCATAAAGGTGGACCAGGGGTGACTCTATAATATGTTTGTACGATATGGGTATCAAATTAAAGGTATTAATGAGGGTTTTAAAAATGAGTGGTGGTAGTTGTATATGTGAAGGCGTTTTCTAGATATCGACCAAAATGTGGACCAGGGTGACCCAGACCATCATCTGTCGGGTACCGCTAATTTATTTATATATGTAATAACACGAACAGTATTCCTGCCAATATTCCAAGGGCTTTTGATCTCGCCCTGCAGAACTTTTTCATTTTATTTTACTTAATATGGAAGGTGCCACAACCATTTTACAAAGTTTTTTCCTAAAGTTATATTTTGCGTCAATAAACCAATCCAATTACCATTTTTCATCCCTTTTTTCGTATTTGGTATAGAATTATGGCATTTTTTTCATTTTTCGTAATTTTCGATATCGAAAAAGTGGGCGTGGTCATAGGCGGATTTCGGCCGTTTTTATACCAACACAAAGTGAGTTCAGATAATTACGTGAACTGAGTTTAGTAAAGATATATCGATTTTTGCTCAAGTTATCGTGTTAACGGCAGAGCGGAAGGACAGACGGTAGACTGTGTATAAAAACTGGGCGTGGCTTCAACCGATTTCGCCCTTTACAGAAAACCGTTATCGTCCTAGAATCTAAGCCCCTACCAAATTTCATAAGGATTGGTAAATTTTTGTTCGACTTATGGCATTAAAAGTATCCTAGACAAATTAAATGAAAAAGGGCGGAGCCACGCCCATTTTGAAAATTTCTTTTATTTTTGTATTTTGTTGCACCATATCATTACTGGAGTTGAATGTTGACAAAATTTACTTATATACTGTAAAGATATTAACCTTTTTTTTAAATTTCACTTAAAATTTTTTTTTTAAGTGGGCGTGGTCGTTCTCCGATTTTACTAATTTTTATTAAGCATACATATAGAAATAGCGGTAACGTTCCTACCAAATTTCATCATGATATCTTCAACGACTGGCAAATTACAGCTTGCAAAACTTCTACATTACCTTCTTTTAAAAGTGGGCGGTGCCACGCCCGTTGTCCAGAATTTTACAAATTTTCTATTCTGCGTCATAAGTTCAACTCACCTACCAAGTTTCATCGCTTTATCCGTCTTTGGTAATGAATTATCGCACTTTTTCGATTTTTCTAAATTTTCGATATCGAAAAAGTGGGTGTGGTTATAGTGCGATATCGTTCATTTTAAATAGCGATCTGAGATGAGTGCCCAGGAACCCACATACCAAATTTCATCAAGATACCTCAAAATTTACTCAAGTTATCGTGTTAACGGACGGACGGACATGGCTCAATCAAATTTTTTTTCGATACTGATGATTTTGATATATATGTATATTTATATTTATATTTATTCAATACTGTCTATGAAAGAACATTTATTACAGACTAATAACAATGGTGTAGGTTACAAAATGAAACATACCTACTTAAAATAAGAGAGTAAAATATTCAAAAAAGCTTGTTTTCCCAAGGAAAAATCAAGGGAAATACTCTGAGGTAGAATATTAAATTCGCGCATTGATCTTGCAAGAGGAGCATTACTGGCAAATTTAGTTTTGACTTTTTTCCAGTAAAACGGATAGGTGACGCGATGATTTCGCCTTGGAATGTTAAAAGTAATCCTTTACAGAAGATAAGGACAATCTCTGGTACCATGAATAACATTAAACATGAAAGTCAAAGATAAGATTGACCTACGGGTTTCGAGAGATGGTAGGTCAAGTAGCATAATACGGGATGCATAGGGTGGAATGGGAGTATCAAGTTTGAGGGACCAAAAAGCGAAATTAATGAACACCTTTTGAATACATTCTATTCTTTTTATTGATACCTGGTTATACGGCCTCCAGACAAAAACTGCATATTCAAGGTGTGAGCGAACAAAAGTTATATACAACATTTTAAGAGTATAAGGGTCTGAGAACTTGGTGCAGTTCCGACGAATAAAGCATAGAACAGAGTAGGCCTTCGCAATGATGAAATCAACATGTTTGTTAAAAGACAGTTTCTGGTAAAAAAAAAACTCCTAGGTCCTTTACTTCGACAACATTCTGAAGGACAATATTAGAAATGTGGTAGGACGTACTTCGAATATGCAAAATTTTAGCAAATGTCATTTTAAAACATTTCTTTATGTTTAAAGGGAGACGAGAACGAAGACACCATGAATGAACAGCGTTGATATCGCATTGAACCTTTGCTTCATCAGAGGCATCTTGGACTTTGGCGAATATTTTGAGATCATCGGCATAAAGTAAAAAATTTTCGAAGGAAAAGCAGCTACTAATGTCATTGATGAACAGAACAAATAATAGAGGGCCTAAGACGCTCCCTTGCGGTACCCCAGAAGAGGCAATGAAAGGTTGTGGGAACACACCATCAATGGTAGCAACACAACGTCTATCAGTAAGATACGATTTTATCCACTCCAAAAAGCAGGAATGGAAGCCCATAAATGCTAGTTTTTTAAGTAGTACTATATGAGAAACTTTATCAAAGGCATTTGAAAAGTCTGTATATACACAGTCAACCTGGAATCCAGCCGAAAAGGCAGTATTGCAGTAGTCGGTGAACACAGCTAAGTTCGAGGCTGTGGACCGCCCTGGTACAGAGCCATGTTGATTATGGCAAATAAGCACAGTGAATGTAATTCTTGTATAGAAACTTATCTAACCGGTCAAATTTGCCAGCAAAGTACTTATATTTATTATAAAAATAAATATTCCTTGTTGTCTGAAATTTTTTGTGAAACTTATTTCTCAGATTTTTAAGCTTTTTTAAATCTTGAGTGTACCACGGAATTTTATGCGGCCGTTTCTTTTTAACTCCTATATTTTCTAAACAAAGGTCATGCAAAAAATTTTTAAAATTAGAAAAGCAATTATTAACATTTGAATATGAAAAAAGAGCAGTCCAATTGACTTCTTGTAATAAATTATTTAAAACAGTAAAATCACAATTATTGTATTGGAAAGAAATGTATTCATAACAATTAATACTTATATTTAAAGGTACATGATGTTTGTCAAATTGTCTTATAGGCAGCAAGCATTCCGAAATATTGTAATTAATATTATCGCCGACAAAAATGAGATCTAAGATTTTGTTTAGTTTTTTAAAAAACAGATTGGTTTGCTTAAGATTAAGACTTAGCATACAATCAATAAAGTATGTCTCGTGAGAGGCAGTTACATTGGATGGCGAAAGAAATGAAAGACGGGAACTTTCAGACGTTACTTAAATTGAAGTATCCTAAAATGCACAAATTATCATCCATTACATTGTTTTCTGCCAGAGATATAATGTTATCTGCATGCATTTTGTAAAGTTCATGATTACAATTCGGAGGGATGTAAGAGGCCGGAATATAGAAGGATCTGGAAGAGTCTTTCAGACAGACACATACCTGATCAAGTAGAGAGTCGTCGTTATTAAGCGTAATTAAATTACTGCGATACTTTCGTTGAACAGCGATAAGAACGCATCCGCCCCTGCGAGAGCCAGTTTTGGAAGGATCTCTGTCCTTGCGAAAGACATCGTATATAATGAGGTCGAAAAATTCGCCATCAAAAAAGCCTGAATTTAGCCAAGTTTCGACTATAACAAAAATATCAAAGTCCATTTGCGCACTAAACGAGTTAACAATATCCGCTTTCGTTCTCAAACCGGATGCGTTTTGAAAATAAATTTTAAGATTAGAAGTGATAGGCAATTTATTTCCGATGTAGGACTCCATTAGGTTTTTGGTGCTGTCACTCCACGTTTCTGGAAAAAAGGTTTGATTTTAACATTTTTAGGCCACGCTGATACATTAAGGACCTTGTCGCTATATTTTGCATGTAGACCAAGTTTAAAATTAAACCACTTTCGAGATGAGTTATCGCCAGTTTTCTTAACCAACTTGAAACCCAGGAGTTCCCAGCTGAGATGCCAATGTGTTGAGAGACGTACTTAATAATATCATCACTAGTAACAGACGAGGTGAATGACGATAAATGGAACCAAGAGTTACGAACGGCTACGTTGAGATCGGTGTTATTTTTAGTGCCTAACACAACAGCTGACTTTTTGTGTTTGTTATTTTGCACTGTCCCTGTATTTGAGCTAATGGAAGTCTATATTTATCTCGATTCCTTTATACCTGTACAACCAACCGTTATCCAATCAAAGTTAATATCTCTGTGAGCTCTGCTCAACTGAGTATAAAAAGTAATTTTCTTATTAGAATTATACAGTTTATAAAAAGAAATTAGGAGTGAAGGCAAAACACGTCCGAAGCACTCAACGCCAGAAACTGTACTAAGGGTGTTAATAAAAAAGCAATAAAATTCGTTTACTTTGATGTGAATCTGTGACACCAATTAACTTCAAAAATAATCATTAAAAATTCAAATTTTTTCGATAACCTAAGATTTAAGATTTGTTTTATAATTCGAAAATCTGAAATTTAACAACAAAAAAAAGCCGTAAATCAGTTTTCCAAAAGTTAGGTTAGGTTGAACTGGCCGGTAATTAAAGAGCACATAGACTAAATGTGTCCATAGTGTTACCAGAATTTGTTTGACGATGAAACGGAAGAACCCCAATCAGGTACCAGGGCTTATGTTATAAAATAGCTCCGTCCTCTTGGCATATAATAGAAGTTTTCTAGCACGTAACTGGAGCCTTGACCTGGCGAGCGCAGGACACGAACACAGAACTTGCTCAACCGTTTCTTCCTGCAGCGCGCACTTCCTACACCTGCTGTTTCTGACGAGGTCCAATTTATAAGGCAGGAAGTGTAGAATGGCGTGCAATGCTGCTGTCGGTGAAGTTTTTAGGGCTCCCGTTATTGATACTCTGCATACACCCTCAAGTTTATTGCTATACGTACTTTTTTGTGTGCTGTCCACCAAACAATGACTCCATAGTAAAGTATTGGTTTCACAATTGCCGTAAATACCCAATGAGAGAATTTGGATGATAGGCCCCACGTGCATCCTAGTATCCTCTTGCATGTATTCAGTGCTGCATAGGCTTTCTTCACTCTCTCTTCCACATGTAGTTTCCACGAGAACTTGCTATCTAGTATAACTCCTAGATATTTTGCGCTGTATTTTTCTCGTAGGGTTACCCCTCGGAGCTTAGGCTTTAACCCCACCCCTGTTTACAAATTTTTTTCCCTCGCATATACCCCATTGCGAAGTGATCATTCTGCAGTTTATAACAGAGCCAATCCTGTTGTAACAATCGAGTTGAGACTGTCCATGATCGCTTTTTTCGAGATATTCACCCCTATTACGGTTGTCAACGTCAACCATCACTTCGTATCGTCGTCGACATCACGTCGTATCAACATCAATGTCACGTCAATGCATACTTTGTAATTACTAAAGCAATGTATTGATGTCGACGCCATATCGATAAAATTACGATCCCTATATTTTTGACAGATGTTTATTTACAATATGTATTGAGTTAATTTTTTGTTTAGTGGACAATTTGTGAATCTAAATAATTGCTGAAATCTATTAGTGCACAATTAAGCATTCCGGGCAAAATACACACAAGGAATTTGTTTACGAACTTTAGTGAATATATTGTAGATGATTGGACTTCTCTTTAGTACACCATTAGCAACTCCCTACCTCCCAGAGCGTGGTGCACTATTGGAAAACCTAATCGAATTCGGGAGGGGTATCAAACTACCCGAATTGACTTCGGTATTAATAATCCGAAGGCGGAAATAAAAAATTCTTGAAGTTTCACAAAAACCTTTTAATGAACCACTTGAAAGTTTGCAACTGTTTTGTTTTTTTTGCAAATATTTCCTAACGCAAGTAAAATTTTTATATTTCGCCTTCGGATTATTAAAGTCGAGTTCAATACGTGTCTTTTGTTACCTCTCTTGAGTTTTTGGACGTGTTTTAGCAGTTGACCGCTGCCCTAGAACATTATCACAATTCTACTAAACTGACTGTTGTTGGTTATTTTGACTATTTTCTGAAATTTAATAAAAAGCATAAAAAAGCTTATTTTTTGAATTTTTAATAACTGAATTCTGTATTGCCGCGCTTTTCGTCACCAAAAACTGTGTCGACAAATTTTGTGTCGCGTCACGTCAACACAACTTCAACATTGTTTTAGCCAATACCAAAAAAGCGTCAACACCCGTCAATAGTTATCGACGTTGACAACGCCGATACCAATTCATGAGCGTCGACACTAATTTCCTCACCATCGACAACCGTAATAGGGGTGATTGTTGCATGCTCCTTCTATTTCCGGAAAAGCACCTAGGGCATATTCTTGTTGTTCCAGGGCTTTTTCTATATTCATGACCACCCTATGCGATGCATTATCGACTGATGTGCTTTGGTGTATTTCATTTTCGGGAGGGTGCAAAAGCTGTCTGGGGAGACTTATGAGTGATGTTGCACCAGATTCGCATTCGGAAAGAGGACCAGTGAGCCAAGCTATTTTTATGGCGCGATGGCGACTAATCCAGAAAACCTGACGTATACACAATGGACGGTGTTTGGGGAAACTACATGGACATTACCAAGTTGACCAAATAATTAGCTTATAGGGAACGCGTAGAATGAATCGCTAGGGGCGTTTACTTACTTACTTAATTGGTGCTTAACCGTTTAAATGGTTATGGCCGTCCAACAAGGCGCGTCAGTCGCTTCTTTGCTCTGCCAACTGGCGCCAGTTGGTCACACTAAGGGAGTTTAATTCGTTTTCCAACTGGTCCTTCCAGCGGAGTAGGGGAAGCCCTCTTCCTCTGTTTCCATAGCCGGGTTCCAATAAAAAAACTTTTGTAGCCGGAGAGTCATCTTTCATTCGCATAACAAGATCTAGCCAGGGCAGCCGCTGCGTGTTAATTCGCTGGACTATGTTGATGTCTGCATACAGCTCGTACAGATCATCATTAAATCTTCTTCGGTACTCGCCATCGCCAACACGTAAATGGCCATAAATCTTTCGACAAGCTTTTCTCTCTAACACTCCCAGAGCCACTTTCTCTGATGTTGTTATGGTCCATGCTTCTGCACCATATATCAGGACGGGTACGATAGGTGACTTGTAGAGCATGATTTTCGATTGCCGAGAGGGAACTTTACTTTCAGGAGCATTTATTGGTAAGAGTGGTTCTTCACTGGATTTCAGAGCTTATGTTGTTGTTAGTGTTAATGCGGGTTCCCAAATAATAACTAATTCAGCACAGAAAGTTTTGGCGTCCGGCCTACTCCGCCTGTGGAAGGGAACAGCCGAATTATGGGTTGGAGCCATACTTCAATCTGCAGCACATCGTATTGACTGAAGGTTTGAAATAGGCCTACTCTGCAAGCGGGATGATGTCACGTTACCTGAAAGTTACCCAACTGAGTTCAGGAGAGGGGTGAGCATCAAAAAAAGTATGCGTAGATACCCGGAGCTCGCAGCTCCCTACAAGAGCATCATAAGTTCGTATACCGTCAAGGACTACGCTCGCACACTATCACTCGATGAAGCCACAATGGAACATACAAGGAACTTGTACCTTCCTAAGCCGGACATAACTCCGCTAGTCTTCGATGCAGTGGCTAAATCACATCGTGCGTCACTTAATTTACAGTTGCTCAAAGGTCCCCAGGAAAATCAGCAGCTCCCATTGGTACTTCTACAGCTCCGTTGCTATAGTTTCTGGGAATGCGGGCTCTAACGGCGATACTGGTGATGTTGATGATGGTAACGAGGTGATAATGATAGCGCTCTGCAAGTTAGGAGAACAAATCGACGTACCAACTGAGCTTTTGGCAAAGTTTTTGCGCCGTACTATAAGGGTGTCTCTGCGACTGGAATGAAGTTGGCCAAGAATACGTAAAAACATCCTTTTCTTAACTGAGACTAACTTGCACCGCACGGGTAACTTTTATCGCGAAATGAATACAACAATTTTTGATTAAAACAATATATTTGATTTGCGTGAGGTTTTTTGCTAACAAAAGCGCGCGTACAATGGTTTTTTCGAATTCGAGTCGAATTGAATGAAAAAATGTATAACAAGAAAAAATGGATATGACAAAATGTCAACATGATTGACAGCTGATGCTCGTTCATGCGAGCAAGTAGCGCAAGCGCTGCAAACCACGCAGATGAAGTTTTGGGTGTGTTCCCATGGGGGATTAATTCGTAAATTCAAATTCAGGATATAAAAAATGCATTCAATAAAAAAGGTACGTGCGCCAATCGCTCGATTGAACATCCTGCCCCGCCTAGACGAGTTAGCTGGCTAATGTCACTCTGAGCTGCTCCAGCGCTCTGATGGCCTAGTTCGTGAGGATGTTCTCCACTTTGCCTCGCTGTGAAGCCGTCTGAAGGCCTGCTGCTGAGCATCGAACGGTCCGCGCTTTTGGGATCGTGACTGTGGTTAGATTGTAACGAGGACCGTTGACGGTTTGTTGCTGTGGGCGTTGGCGGCGGCGGCGAGAATTAGAGCGTGGTGCGGGTATCGGAGGCACTTGAGGTGTTGGTACGGCGTGACTTTATGGTGTTTGTGGCGGTGGGGCCCGGTGGAGCTTGGTGTGGTGTGGAAGTGCACAAATGCGGCATATAATGGGCGAGGTACATTCACTTGTCGCGTGTGATAGCGCCAGAAAATTGGTACAATACCCACGAGCTGGAGGTATCGCTGCGACGGCTGCATGCCCTGAAAGAGTGCGCAAGTACGTAGCGCATGATGGCGTGCGCATACGCGGCGTTATAGGAAATTGGTGTTGGAGTTGCTGTTTTGGCGCTCGGCGTGGTTGCTAGCCACCACCACCTGAGAGCGTATCGACGTTCTTGGCCTTGGAGTTGGAGTTGGTGTTGGTGTTGCATCCATTGTCGTCTGAAACGAGTCGTATCCATATAACTTTATTGAGGTGTATATCGACAATTTTAACTTTGTTAACTTTGAGATGAAGCGGGATTTTAATTGTTATTTTGGGAAGTAGGCGTATACGGTGATTTGACGGGATCAATCTTTAGGACTGAGCGGTCTTGTGAGTGGGGTGGTAACGAAAATCTACACGGTCGCTGGGGAGCTGGGCGGACGATCCGCCGGAGGAAGAAAACATAGTTTTACTATCGGCCTGATTGGGTGCGCACCTCGACGACACGAATGTGGCCATCCGGGCCGGGGCGTGGTGGGAGGAAGTGTGTCGTCTTTGATGAGGCCACACTCCCCGACTTTGGGCTCAATGCGGGTGTATTTCCAAGGATATCGTTTGTGAAGGTCCTTGAGGTAGTCCTCTTTCCACCGTCGACTAAACTGGAGATGGAGAACCTTGACCTTTTCCCATCGGTTGAGAAGACATAGGTTCTCATAGTCGGGTTCAGGAATTGCTAACAAAGGGGTCCCTTAAAAAAATGTCCCGGAGTGAGCGCGGTAAAGTCAGAGGGATCCTGAGATAGTGGGGAAATAGGGCGTGAGTTTAATACGGCCTCTATTCGTATTAGCAGGGTGGTAAATTCCTCGAAAGAGAATTTATGAGATCCGGCTGTCTTCTTGAGGTGGGGTTCAAAACTTTTGACCGCAGCCTCCCATATGAGGAGCGCTGGGTTGTATAAACTTCCATTCTATGCTTTGAGCGGCGTATTTTTTGACGACTTCTTGCGATACTTCGTTGGAGAAGGTCCAAATTCCTTTTTCGTAGCTCTTTTGGCACCTACAAAGGTTGTGCCATTATCACTCATCATAGTTGCGTGATAGCCTTGGCGTCGAACAAAGTGGGAAAATGCAGCCAGAAAGGCCTCGGAGGTGAGATTTGAGCACAACTCGAGATGTACCGCTTTTGTCGCGAAGCAAACAAAGACGGTCACATAACCCTTCACAAGGGTAGGCGATGTTCGCATGGATACTTTTATCAAAAAGGGGCCAGCAATATCAGCACCCGCTGTGTTGAAGGGGGCAGTGAAAGTGCATCGTGAAGGTGGCATGACTGCCAATATTTGGGAGCGCATTTGCTGCTTGTGGACGGTGCATGGTTTGCATTGAAAAATTCATTTTTTGATGAGTGGCTTGAGCCGAGGAATGTAATGTTCCTGTCTAATCATTTATTGCATGAGACGCACTTCGGCGTGCAAGAAAAGTTCATACAGGAAGCGTAGGAAGAGTACAGCATATCGGGATTTTCCGGGATAATAATGGTGTGGCGTTCGTTGTAAGGTAGTGTTGAGTCAGCCAGGCGACCGCGGACTCTGAGCAATCCATCTTCATCCAAAAATGGATTAAGGGTGAGAAGGGGGCTCCGTTTGTCGATAGGCTTCGAAGCGAACAACGATGCCTTTCCTTGGGGAAATATCGGGACTGAGTTAAGGCGATTAGCTTTAGTTTCGTGTTTCGGAAGTCGTCGTATGTAAGGGTTAAAGGGGAAGTTTGTAAGTGGCCGAGGCGGGTTTGAAGGGTGCGTATGAAGCGAAACATGTGAGTTAAAACTCTCAGGGTGCGCGGAAACGAGCAAAATCTATCTAGGATATCGGACTCTTCTTCGCTGGCAGGCAATGCTTCGATTTGGCGAATTTCGGGTGGACTTAGGGAGGGGCGGCGCAAATCTTTGGGCCATGGTTCGCCTGATGAGCCATTCTAGGCCTTGCCGCCACAGGGAGGAGGCTGCCAAATCAAGAGGTTTGCATCCTTTTGTGCCTATGTGGGGGGGGGGGGGTTATCGGAACTGCGTACATGTCGCCAAGTGGAGTTTCCAACCAGGTTGATTATTTGGGCGGTGCGATTTGCTACGAAAGTTCTCCATGTATAGGGAGGCTTTTCTAGCCATGCGAGAACTATTTCGGAGTCCGACCATACCGTCAATTTGTGGGGGGGCGGGGGGGGGGGGGGGGGGGGAGATTGAGTTGGGATTGGAAGACAGAAACTAGCTTCGCTAGGAGCAGAGCACAACACAATTCCAGACGTGACAAGCTTGTGGATTTTAGGGGTGCCACTTTGCTCTTAGAGACTAGGAGATGGGAGGTTGTGTTTTGGAATACCGTCGTTCGGACATAAATGCTGACGTTATAGGCTTTATGTGACGCATCGCAGAACACACGCAGCTCCATTGGTTGATCAGGGGAATAATTGACCCAACGAGGAATTTGGATCCCTGTTATGGCGTTGAGGTTATGTGCGAACTGCGTTCACTTTACGAGGCGGAGGGGTTTAACCTGTTCGTCCTGTCAGTTCCGTCAAGCCACAACTCTTGCAAGAGTGCCTGCGTGCGCCTGTCAAGTACCACTAAAGCCCCAACCACATAGGATACCTTATAATATTTTTGCTTATGCTACATCACCCTTCCTTTGAAAAAAGAATAATTTGGCAAATTGATCATTTTTGCCATATTCTTCTTTTTGCATTCTATATAATTAATTTGTTCGAATGAACGAATATATTAGGATGTACCTTCCTTTTGAATTCGCTCATTAGAAGCAATTTTAAATTTTTGTTATCTAAATTTTATATTGGGGTTTTTGAATTTTCGTTTTGTTTTTTTTTTCTATTTTATGTACATATATAAATCAGATTGTATGAATTTCCTCTTTTTACATTTATATTAACATATATATTAGAAAAAATTTTACAAATTGGACATATTCAATTTAGTATAACGATTTGGTTTATATAAAAAAAATTTTTCATTTTCATAGGAAAATAAGTTTCTTAGATACTATCTAAATAGTTATCATTACATTATACATTAGAGATTATTTTTTTTGGTTCTGTCATTTTTGATATTACAATTTAACTTTGAATTTTCATTTTCTTGATTTTACATTAGAAAAATATAAGTATATACATTTTAAATTATTTTTTTTTTCAAGATTTTTTTTGTGCCTTCTTGGCTATTTAACAGTGCTTATTTACCTAACAATAAAATTATTAGAATATTTTGGATTTTTTTTTTGTTTTTTTTTTATAAAAATATTACTTTATTTTTATAAGTCGATTTTTGTGTACTTCTTTTTCCTTTTTATTTGTTTCATCAAAAATTGTTGCATTAGGCCCGTCTATTTTAGTTACCGTAAATGGGCCTTGGTATATATTTTCGTGATGAGGCTCTTTTTGTAAAAGAACCTTGTTGCCTACTTGGATAGATAACGGACGTGCCGTTTTATCAAAATGTGTTTTAGCTTTAATTTTATGCTTATTTATTAAATATTTTGCCAATTCATGTGATTTTTGCATTCTAAATTTGACTTCTTTACTACAGTTTTCCACGTTATAAATGGGATCTATTTGTTCTTTTTTTAATTCGTGTGGCAATGTAGCCTTTTTCCCAAATACTAACTCAAAGGGAGTAAATTGGTTATTGAGAGCTGTATGTGTTGTTGTGTTATGGAAAAATGTGAAGTATTTCAGGTATGTGTCCCAATCGGAAAATGTTTCATCTAGGTATGCCCTTAAATATTCATTAAAAACTCTATGATTTCTTTCAACTGAACCAACCGTTTCATGGTGGTAGGCCGTTGAAAAATCATGTTTAATATTTAAAAGTTTGGTTAATTCGAAAAATACTTCATTTTTAAACTCTGTTCCAAAATCAGATCTAATGGATTTCATTATTCCGTAATTTAAAATGAAACTCTCAAAAATTGCTGATGCTACTGTTTTAGCTGGTTTATCTGGTATTGCAACTGTTACCAGATATTTAGTTAAATCACAATCATGGTAACTGCGAACCTGTTACAATATTTGGATTCTTAGACATTTATTGCAATTTTTAACGAATTTAGCTATATCATGACTCATATATTTCCAATAGTATTTAGTTCTCAATTTTGCATATAGTTTTTTCGTACCGCAGTGTCCACCTAGAAGTGGGTCATCGTGAAAAATTGTCATCAGTTTCTGTTTTTTGTCGTCATCTGTTACCGTTTCTACTGGGTCTGTTAGTATAACTTGTAAACTTTTTAAAATTTGATTTCCTCTATCTTTTAAATTTGTGCTTGTGAAATATTTGAAAAATATATAATTTTTTGGCCATTCTAACTGCTTAATCATGTGAATGTCGGCTACTTTTTCAAGCCTCAAAAGTAACTCATCTAAATTCGTTATTTCGTTGGCATTCGCAAAATTAAGTAACTCGATTTTTTTGTGTTTTAAATGTGCACATAGTTGAAAATTTGAAATTTGGTCGATTTTATCGTAAGTTATTTGTGTTTTAACTCGCGGTATTTTCTTCGAGAAGTCGTACGAAAATTTGTCTTAAACCTGTACTGCCTTTATTTCACTAGTTTCGTCTGTCTTGGATCTGCCGTCATTTTGTGGTTTTGTCTGCCTTGACTTTGACCTTGTTGTAACTGCTAAAACATGTTTCGTCGAGTCTTTTATTTCGTCTATCGTTATTCGTGAAAGCGCGTCAGCCACAACGTTCGATTTGCCTTTAACGTATACTATTGTAAAATTATATTCTGCAAGTTCTAATCTTATTCTTGTAAGTTTGGATGACGGATCCTTCATATTAAAAAGATAAGCTAATGGTCGATGGTCGGACTTTACTATAAAAAATGTGTACCGTAAACGTACGGACGAAATTGTTTAATTACGAAATATATTGCTAAAAGTTCTAACTCAATGATAGATTTTTTCTGTTCTGCTTTGTTAAAAGATTTTGAAGCAAAACAGATTGGTAGCACCGCATCCAACTTTTTAAGCATCAACTGCAATTATGAACTCTTTACTAAAGTCAGGATACTGTAAAATTTGAGGAGACATTAGAGCTAATTTTAATTTCGAAAAAGCAACTTCACAAGCTTCGTCCCAAACAAAGTCTACTTTTTTTCTACTTAAACGATTGAGAGGTGCTGCCAGGAATGCGAAATTCGGATTAAAGCATCTATAATAGTTTGCAAAGGCGACAAAGCGCCGAACGGCATCTTTGTCAGTAGGCTTTGTATATTTTTTAATCGCATTTATTTTAGAATCGTCTGGCAGCAATCCTTTCGAGGAACATTTGTGTCCTAGGAAGGTTACCTCTGAACGAAGGAAATTACATTTGTTGGGATTCAGCTTTAAGTTGAATTTTCTAAAAGTTTCAAAAACTTTCTCTAAATTTTTACAATGATGGGTCTCGCTACACCCTATGACGATAATATCGTCGATATACATGAATGCTTGATTAGGCGCGATGCCTGAAAATGCTAGTGACATCATACGCGAAAATGAATTGGGTGCTACATTTAAACCAAAAGGTAAGACTTTCCACCGAAAAACTCCTTTATCAGTACTAAAAGATGTTATGTCCCTGGAGTTAGGATGCAATGGAATTTGATGGAAACCAGAAAAAAGATCTAAAGTTGAAAAATATTCTGCCCTACCAAGGTTGTCAAGTATATCGTCCACGCGTGCTAACGGAAATTTGTCAGCGATAAGCTTTTTATTATCTGTCTTGCAGATGCCGTTCGGAGTCGGCATAAAACATGTAGGTCCCGTCCGGCCAATTTGTAGGGAAAAATCAAGAGGAGCACGACGCAAATTGGAAGAGAAGCTCGGCCTTAGATCTCTTCGGAGGTTATCGCGCCTTACATTTATTTTTATTTAAGCTTTTTATTAACCGCTCTAAAATCTACGCACATACGATAGGCCTTTTGACCTGTGGGATCTTTTTTTGGAACTAAAATTAATGGGCTATTGTAATTTGAAAAACTTGGCTCTATGAAATCATTCTGCAGTAAATTATCAACCTGTCTATTTATTTCTTCCCGTTGTGAATAAGGCAAACGATAGTTTTTAATGTAAACCGGATTTTTGTCAGTCAATCTAAGTTTCTGTTCGTAAGAGTTGTTAAGAGTCATACGGTCCGTTTTTAAAGCAAATACATCGGCATATTTTAGGCATAAATCAAGCAATTGGCATTGGTCATATTTTGGCATTTGTTTTTGTAGAACACTTTTTAATTCTTCCAGACGTTTTGTATTTTCTGAAGATTCACTGATTTTGTATACGTTGAAGTTGGTAATTTCTTCGGTTACTATATTGCATTTGTTGACATATTTTACCTCATCGGTTATATTTAAAACTTTTAAAATTGCGTTATTTGTGTCAACAATGCACTTTGCGGTAAAAACACCACTAGAAATTTCTTGCGCGTCTACAAAAACAGGATTTTTAGATTTTTTCAAATTAAACAACCGATAAACTTCACATCTTGGAGGAATCACTAAAGTGTCTGTGGTCATACCATGTAAAATTTTTATACTATGAGTTTCTGTGCCAATGCTAATTGTTATGCTATTGTTTGCTTAGTCGATTATGTACTTATATGTTTTTAGAAGATCCTTGCCGAGTATGCCGTCTGAAGGTATGTAAAAATCGTCACTTACTACGTGTAATTTATGCGGAATGAAAAAATTTGATGCAATTAAATTTGTATTTACTGTACCTAACGTTGAACCCGAATCTGTTGTTACACCTGTTATGTTAATAATATCTTTACCGGTAATTGGAACTCTATCTGTTAAACTTGAAAATTTAATTTAGGAAATATCAGCTTGAGAATCTACGAGAAAAGTGTATGGCTTATAAGACTCACTACATTTTAATTCGATGAAATCGGAATAGTTGAGATTCAAACAGTAAAGAGCGTTTTTAGGAAAGTTTTCATCTAGTATTCTAGCTCTTGCTCCCCCAGTGTTCGCTCCTGAGGGGCATCCGCGTTTAAAGAACGCACATTAGCAGTATTACCCGCATTTCCACGTTAATGAGTATTTTAAAAGGGAGTGGGACTTAGTTCTATAGGTGGACGCCTTTTCGAGATATCGCCATAAAGGTGGACCAGGGGTGACTCTAGAATGCGTTTGTACAATATGTGTATCAAACGAAAGGTGTTAATGAGTATATTAACTGGGAGTGGGCCTTAGTTCTATAGGTGGACGCTTTTTCGAGATATCGCCATAAAGGTGGACTAGGGGTGACTCTAGAATTTGTTTGTGCGATATGGGTATCAAATTAAAGGTGTTAATGAGTATTTTAAAAGGAAGTGGGTCTTAGTCCTATAGGTGGACGCCTTTTCAAGATATCCCCACAAAGGTGGCCCAGGTGTGACTCTAGAATTTGTTTGTACGATATGGGTATCAAATTAAAGGTGATAATGAGTATTTTAAAAGGGAGTGGGCCTTAGTTCAATAGGTGGACGCCTTTTCGAGATATCGCTATAAAGGTGGACCAGGGGTGACTATAGAATTTGTTTGTACGATATGGGTATCAAATGAAAGGTGTTAATGAGTATTTTAAAAGGGCGTGGGCCTTAGTTCTATATGTGGACGCTTATTCGAGATATCGCCATAAAGGTTGACCAGGGCTGACTCTAGAATTTGTTTGTACGATATGAGTATCAAATTAAAGGTCTTAATGAGTATTTTAAAAGGAAGTGGGCCTTTGTTCTAGAAGTGGGCCTTTTCGAGATATCGCCATAAAGGTGGACCAGGGGTGACTCTAGAATAAAAAAAAAATATAAATGTAAGGCGCGATAACCTCCGAAGAGATCTAAGGCCGAGCTTCTCTTCCAATTTGCGTCGTGCTCCTCTTGATTTTTCCCTACAAATTGGCCGGACGGGACCTACATGTTTTATGCCGACTCCGAACGGCATCTGCAAGGCAGATGAGTTTTCACTGAGAGCTTTTCATGGCAGAAATACAATCGGAGCGCTTGCCAGACACTGCCGAGGGGCGACCCCGCTTAGAAAAATTTTCTTCTAATTGAAAAATCTTATTTCTAAAATTTTGATGTTGCTTTGCCCGGGAGTTGAACCCAGGGCATACGGTGTGATAGGCGGAGCACGCTACCATCACACCACGGAGGCCGCCAACTCTGCGTTTGTACAATATGTGTATCAAACGAAAGGTGTTAATGATTATTTTAACTGGGAGTGGGCCTTAGTTCTATAGGCGACGCCTTTTCGAAATATCGTCATAAAGGTGGGCCAGGGGTGACTCTAGAATTTGTTTGTACGATATGGGTATCAAATGAAAGGTGCTAATGAGTATTTTAAAAGGGAGTGGGTCTTAGTTCTATAGGTGGACGCTTTTTCGAGATATCGCCATAAAGGTGGACCAGGGGTGACTCTAGAATTTGTTTGTACGATATGGGTATCAAATTAAAGGTGTTAATGAGTATTTTAAAAGGGATCGCCACAAAGGTGGCCCAGGTGTGACTCTAGAATTTGTTTGTACGATATGGGTATCAAATTAAAGGTGTTAATGAGTATTTTAAAAGGGAGTGGGTCTTAGTTCTATAGATGGACGCCTTTTCAAGATATCGCCACAAATGTGGCCCAGGTGTGACTCTAGAATTTGTTTGTACGATATGGGTATCAACTGAAAGGTGCTAATGAGTATTTTAAAGGGAGTGGGTCTTAGTTCTATAGGTGGACGCTTTTTCGAGATATCGCCATAAAGGTGGACCAGGGGTGACTCTAGAATTTGTTTGTACGATATGGGTATCAAATTAAAGGTGCTAATGAGTATTTTAAAAGGGAGTGGGTCTTAGTTCTATAGGTGGACGCTTTTTCGAGATATCGCCATAAAGGTGGACCAGGGGTGGCTCTAGAATTTGTTTGTACGATATGGGTATCAAATTAAAGGTGATAATGAGTATTTTAAAAGGGAGTGGGCCTTAGTTCTATGGGTGGACGCCTTTTCGAAATATCGATATAAAGGTGAACCAGGGGTGAATCTAGTATTTGTTTGTACGATATGGGTATCAAATGAAAGGTGTTAATGAGTATTTTAAAAGGGAGTGTGCCTTAGTTCTATAGGTGGACGCCTTTTCGGGATATCGTTATAAAGGTGGACCAGGGTTGACTCTAGAATGCGTTTGTACATTATGAGTATCAAACGAAAAGTGATAATGAGTATTTTAAAAGGGAATGGACCTTAGTTCTATAGGTGGGCGCCTTTTCTATATATTGCCATAAAGGTGGACCAGGGGTGACTCTATAATGTGTTTGTACAATATGGGTGTCACATTAAAGGTATTAATAACGATTTTAAAAGGGAGTGGTGGTAGTTGTATATGTGAAGGCGTTTTCGAGATATCGACCAAAATGTGGACCAGGGTGACCCAGAACATCATATGTCGGGTACCGCTAATTTATTTATATATGTAATACCACGAACAGTATTCCTGCCATGATTCCAAGGGCTTTCGATTTCGCCCTGCAGAACTTTTTCATTTTCTTCTACTTAATATGGTAGGTGTCACACCCATTTTACAAAGTTTTTTTCTAAAGTTATAATTTGCTATAATAAGCCAATGAAATTACCATGTTTCATCCCTTTTTTCGTATTTGGTATAGAATTATGGCATTTTTTTCATTTTTCGTAATTTCCGAAATCGAAAAAGTGGGCGTGGTCATAGTCGGATTTCGGCCATTTTTTATACCAATACAAAGTGTGTTAAGATAATTATGTGAACTGAGTTTAGTAAAGATATATCGATTTTTGCTCAAGTTATCGTGTTAAATGCCGAGCGGAAGGACAGACGATCTACTGTGTATAAAAACTGGGCGTGGCTTCAACCGATTTCGCCCTTTTTCACAGAAAACAGTTATAGCTAGAATCTAAGCGCCTATCAAATTTCACAAGGATTGGTAAATATTTGTTCGACTTATGGCATTAAATGTATCCTAGACAAATCAAATTAAAAAGGGCGGAGCCACGCCCATTTTGAAATTTTCTTTTGTTTTTGTATTTTGTTGCACCATATCATTATTGGAGTTGAATGTTGACATAATTTACTTATATACTGTAAAGATATTAAATTTTTTGTTAAAATTTCACTTAAAAAATTTTTTTTTTAAAGTGGGCGTGGTCGTTCTCCGATTTTGCTAATTTTTTTAAAGCATACATATAGTAATACAAGTAACGTTCCTGCCAAATTTCATCATGATATCTTCAACGACTGCCAAATTACAGCTTGCAAAACTTCTAAATTACCTTCTTTTAAAAGTGGGCGGTGCCACGCCCTTTGTCCAAAATTTTACTTATTTTCTATTCTGCGTCATAAGTTCAACCCACCTACCAAGTTTCATTGCTTTATCCGTCTTTGGTAATGAATTATCGCACTTTTTCGATTTTTCGAAATTTTCGATATCGAAAAAGTGGGGGTGGTTATTGTCCGATATCGTTCACTTTAAATAGCGATCTGAGATGAGTGGCCAGGAACATACATACCAAATTTCGTCAAGATACCTCAAAATTTACTCAAGTTATCGTGTTAACGGACGGACGGGCGGACATGGCTCAATCAAATTTTTTTTCGGTACTGATGATTTTGATATATGGAAGTCTATATTTATCTCGATTCCTTTATACCTGTACAACCAACCGTTATCCAATCAAAGTTAATATACTCTGTGAGCTCTGCTCAACTGAGTATAAAAATAAGGTTCAGTGTAATCTCGTACAAACCATGGAGCTTAGCGATCAGTTGAGACGGTTTTGGGATATTGAGGAAGTTGCTACACCCAGCAACGTAGGGACTACTGAAGATTCCGCTTGTGAAAAACTGTTTGAAGAAACTATGAAACGTGAATCTGACGGACGCGTTTCGGGTCGCATTCCATTTAAAGAATCAACTAATGCGCTAGGTGACAGCTTTGAAATTGCAAAATCTAGATTTCTATCGTCAGAGCGCAGGCTATGACCTGTCATTTAGTATAAAAATAGGTATAGCACCTTTATGCTAGAATACGTAAACTTGGGACATATGACTTAAATCGAACCACTACAAAGCTGTGCGTCGTTTTTAATGCAAGTCAAAAAACATCCACAGGCATATCACTCAACGATATACAAATGACAGGGCCGCCTTTACAAAATGATTTATTATTTTCCATTCTTTTACGTTTTAAGCAGTATAAATATGTTGTATGTGCCGACATCGATAAAAAGTTTAGGCAAGTCATAGTGCAGGAAGATCAGAGGAACTTGCAATTAATATTATGGAGGGAGAATGAATGAGACCCCCTTGATATATAAAAACTCAACGTCGCAACGTATGATATGTCAGCAGCTCCATATCAATGCACACGGTGTCTTCGACAACTGGGTATCGAATGCGACAATCAAGACGTTGCCCGAATTATATTAGAAGATTTTTATTTAGACGACCTTATTACCGGGAGCGATACAAAATCGGCACTTATGGAAACGTATAAAAATGTAGCTAATGTCTGCTTATCTGGATGCTTTCCTTTTTGTAAACGGGTCTCTAATTTACCTGAAATTTCCGAGGGTGTAAAGGAAAGTACCAACAGCTCAAAAAGTCTATCTCTAAACGAAAACTATTCGAGCAAAACCTAAGGCTGGTTAAATAAAAGCGACGAATTTCATTTCACTTATGAAATTGTGCAAGATGTTTCCCCACTGAGTCCCTTAATTATAATTGGAAAGATGTTATTGCAAGATCTGTGGCTCTGTAAGATTAGTTGTGATGACCCAGTACCAGATAATATAGTCACAACTTGGAAAAATTTCCTTCAATTGTTGTCATGTCTCCATGAAGCAAGGGTTCCACGCCATGTTCTGGGTTATGGCAATGCCAAATTAGAACTTCATATATTTTGTGAGGTCAGAGAGACAGCACACGGAGCCTGCGCATACATTCGTACATGTAGAAGAGATGGCCAACCTACTGTTAAGTTTTTGTGCGCTAAAAGCAAGGTTGATTCCATATAACCAATCAGCATACCGATACTTGAATTATGTGGGGCGCTTGTAGGTACGAGGTTATTAGTTAAAATTTCAAAATCATTAAAACTTCAATTTGATAAAGTAATAATTTGTCATGGTTGCGCAAGCCTCAACCTCAACTGAAAACATTTGTCCGAAATCGCGTCGCCGAGATAAGTGATGCTACGTGTCATGCGACATGGTCGCATGTGAAATCCAGCCGATCTGATCTCGCGTGGAGCATCTTTAAGCGAGGTTAATACGTCTTTATTATGGTGGAGTGGGCCGGCAATTTTACATGACCGTGTAGATAATTGGTCTCAGCAAACCGTGAGCCTATTTAGCTTTTAAAAGTTACCCGAGTTGAAACAAAGGAATGTTTGTACCACAAGTGAAAAGAAGATGATTGCATCATTGACTTTGCTCGATTTTCTAAATTCAAAAGACTACAACGAGCTTGTGCCTATGTGAATCGATTTATTCATAACACTCGTACTAAAGACACTAGTTCTAAGCTCAGAGGACCTCTCTCGACAGATGAGTTGGAAAAATCTTTGTTAATCCTAACTCAAATTGCCAAAAAAACAGTCTTTCGAAAAGGAGTATCATTATTTAAGCAAAAACTTAGAACTGAAGTCAAACCGAAACTTATGTAGTCTCAACCCTTTTATCGATGATAAAATCTCATAAGAGTGGGCGGTAGACTTCTGAATTCACACCACTTTTCGTATAATAAGAAATATCTAAAATAACTCTCAGGCAAGCATCGATTTACCTTGCTATTATTTCAATATGAACATGACCGATTTATGCATGTAGGTCCTCTATCGATGCTATTTCATATTCGAGAGGATTGCTTGGCCTTAGGCGGTAGAAACCTAACTCGGAAAATCGTAAGACAATGTGTTAATTCTGTCGCATGAAAGGAAGAGTGGTAGTCCACTCATGGGTAACCTACCACCTGAGCGTTTAGAAGGTGGTTTTCCATTTTTGTACTGCGGAGTGGACTATGCGGGTCCAATTTTAATTTTAAATAAAAAAGGTAGATGTGCTAGAGTGGAAAAATGTTATTTATGTTTATTCGTATGCTTTGCCAATCGAGCTTTGCATTTAAAACTAGTCACCAGTCTATCAGCCGAAGGGTGAATGTTGGCATTAAAAAGGTTCATTTCCCGTAGAGGAAAGCCTAGAAAAAAATCTTCATATAATGGCAGGAATTTTGTAGGTGCTTTTCGCGTAATTTTCGAATCGTTTCATGACAATAGCCACTCAGTGATCGAATTTGCATCTGATAACCAAATAGAGTTTAAATTTATACCACCTGCGGCGCCATATTTCGGAGGTTTGTGGGAGGCTGACGTGAAATCTTGCAAGCACCATAACCTGCGCGTCGTAGGCAACGCTCATTTAACTTATGAAGAGTTTAGTACAGTTTTGGTACAAATTGAACCCATCCTAAATTCCCGTCCAATGTACCCCATGTCATCTGATCCTAACGACCTATCCCCTCTCACTCCAGCTCATTTTTTTATAGGCCGACCCTTAACATCCTACGTTGGAGACGCAAAGCCCAGTACTGGATCCAGACGCATGGAAGAGTTAAGGTAGTACTTTTGGAGAAGGTGGTCGATCAATATATATCGCAGCTTCAGCAACGAGTTAAGTGGCAGACGAAAAGTGAAGACATCCCAGTAGGAACACTTGTGCTAATAAAGGATGACAACGCTCCACCACTTAACTGAAGCATGGGTCGTATCGTTTGTTTATCAACAGGAAAGGATGGTGTGGATAGGGTAGCAACAATAAAAACGAGTAATAAGGCCATCATGCGAAGAGCTTTTTCAAAGCTATGCCCGCTCCTAGTCGTGGATAACACCTTAAATGAAAATAATAATACCTGCAGTCAGCAGTCATCAAGTTGAGATAATCTGGGTTCTCTCAAAGCCGCCGGGATGTTTCCGCGCCATATACATGTAAAAATTATACATACTTGAATTCACCACTCTCACCATATACTATGGTAACACCATGGCCATTACAACCATAATAGATACATACATTTTCACTCGCGGCTGACATCACTAAAGCAAAAATACTTATAATTTTTACCTGAAATTGTAAAGAAGATTTTTATATATAAATTTAATACTAAATTGTTAAAAGCAATATTTTACATTGTTCAATAAAAACTGAACAACTTTTTTAATATTCTTTAATATTTAATATTTCATATTTAATATTTATTTAATAACACAGTGGCCGTACATATAATTATCAATCAGCTTAAATTAATTACCATAAAATGGCTAACATCGATTAAAATTATAATTAAATGATCTTATATCTAACAAGAACAAGTAAGGAACGCTAAGTTCGGGCATTACATACTCAGCTGAGAGCTATGGAGACAAAATAAGGGAAAATCACCATGTAGGAAAATGAACCTAGGGTAACCCTGGAATGTGTTTGTATGACATGTGTATCAAAAGGAAGGTATTAAAGAGTATTTTAAGAGGGAGTGGGCCATAGTTCTATAGGTGGCCGCCATTTAGGGATATCGCCATAAAGGTGGACCAGGGCTCACTTTGTTTGTACGATATGGGTATCAAATGAAAGATGATAATGAGAATTTAAAAAGGCGTGGGCTTAGTTCTATAGGTGGACGCCTCTTTGAGATATCGCCATAAAGGTGGACCAGGGGTGACTCTAGAATTTGTTTGTTCGATATGGGTATCAAATGAAAGGTGTTAATGAGTATTTTAAAAGGGATTGGACGTTGTTTCTACAGGTGGGCGCCTTTTCGAGATATCGCTTTAAAGGTGGAACATGATTCTAGAATGCGTTTGTACAATATGGGTATCAAACGAAAGGTGCTAATGAGTATTTTAAAGGGAGTGGGCCTTAGTTCTATAGGTGGAAGCCTTTTCGAGATATCGCCATAAAGGTGGACCAGGGTTGACTCTAGAATGCGTTTGTACAATATGGGTATCAAACGAAAGGTGATAATGAGTATTTTAAAAGGGAATGGGTTTAGTTCTATAGGTGGACGCCTTTTCCAGATATCGCCATAAAGGTGGACCAGGGGTGACTCTATAATGTGTTTTTACGATATGGGTATCAAATTAAAGGTATTGATGAGGGTTTTAAAAGGGAGTGGGCCATAGTTCTATAGGTGGACGCCATTTAGGGATATCGCCATAAAGGTGGACCAGGAGTGACTCTAGAATTTGTTTGCACGATATGGGTATCAAATGAAAGGTGTTAATGAGTCTTTCAAAAGCGCGTGGGCCTTAGTTCTATAGGTGGACGCCTTTTCGAGATATCGCCATAAAGGTGGACCAGGGGTAACTCTAGAATTTGTTTGTACGATATGGGTATCAAATGAAAGGTGTTAATGAGTATCAAATGAAAGGTTTTAATGAATATTTTAAAGGGGAGTGGGCCTTAGTTCTATAGGTGGACGCCTTTTCGAGATATCGCCATAAAGGTGGATCAGGGGTGACTCTAAAATGCGTTTGTACAATATTGCTATTAAACGGAAGGTGCTAATGAGTATTTTAAAAGGGAGCAGGCCTTAGTTCTATGGGTGGACGCCTTTTCGAGATATCGCAATAAAGGTGGACCAGGGGTGACTCTAGAATTTCTTTGTACGATATGGATGTCAAATGAAAGGTTTTAATGAGTATTTTAAAATGGAATGGGCCTTAGTTCTATAGGTGGACGCCTTTTTGAGATATCGCCATAAAGGTGGACCAGGGGTGACTCTAGAATTTGTTTGTACGATATGGGTATCAAATGAAAGGTGCTAATGAGTATTTTAAAAGGGAGTGGGCCTTAGTTCTATAGGTGGACGACTTTTCGAGATATCGCCATAAAGGTGGACCAGGGGTGACTCTAGAATTTGTTTGTACGATATGGGTATCAAATGAAAGGTGCTAATGAGTATTTTAAAAGGGAGTGGGCCTTAGTTCTATAGGTGGACGCCTTTTCGAGATATCGCCATAAAGGTGGACCAGGGGTGACTCTAGAATTTGTTTGTACGATATGGGTATCAAATGAAAGGTGTTAATGAGTATTTTAAAAGGGAGTGGGCCTTAGTTCTATAGGTGGACGCCTTTTCGAGATATCGTTACAAAGATGGACCAGGGTTGACTCTAGAATGCGTTTGTACAATATGGGTATCAACCGAAAGGTGATAATGGGTATTTTAAAATGGAATGGGCCTTAGTTCTATAGGTGGATGCCTTTTTGAGATATCGCCATAAAGGTGGACCAGGGGTGACTCTAGAATTTGTTTGTACGATATGTGTATCAAATGAAAGGTGCTAATGAGTATTTTAAAAGGGAGTGGGCCTTAGTTCTATAGGTGGACGCCTTTTCGAGATATCGCCATAAAGGTGGACCAGGGGTGACTCTAGAATTTGTTTGTACGATATGGGTATCAAATGAAAGGTGCTAATGAGTATTTTAAAAGGGAGTGGGCCTCAGTTCTATAGGTGGACGCCTTTTCGAGATATCGCCATAAAGGTGGACCAGGGGTGACTCTAGAATTTGTTTGTACGATATGGGTATCAAATGAAAGGTGCTAATGAGTATTTTAAAAGGGAGTGGGCCTTAATTCTATAGGTGGACGCCTTTTCGAGATATCGCCATAAAGGTGGACCAGGGGTGACTCTAGAATTTGTTTGTATGATATGGGTATCAAATGAAAGGTGCTAATGAGTATTTTAAAATGGAATGGGCCTTAGTTCTATAGGTGGACGCCTTTTTGAGATATCGCCATAAAGGTGGACCAGGGGTGACTCTAGAATTTGTATGTACGATATGGGTATCAAATGAAAGGTGCTAATGAGTATTTTAAAAGGGAGTGGGCCTTAGTTCTATAGGTGGACGCCTTTTCGAGATATCGCCATAAAGGTGGACCAGGGGTGACTCTAGAATTTGTTTGTACGATATGGGTATCAAATGAAAGGTGCTAATGAGTATTTTAAAAGGGAGTGGGCCTTAGTTCTATAGGTGGACGCCTTTTCGAGATATCGCCATAAAGGTGGACCAGGGGTGACTCTAGAATTTGTTTGTACGATATGGGTATCAAATGAAAGGTGCTAATGAGTATTTTAAAAGGGAGTGGGCCTCAGTTCTATAGGTGGACGCCTTTTCCAGATATCGCCATAAAGGTGGACCAGGGGTGACTCTAGAATGTGTTTGTACGATATGGGTATCAAATTAAAGGTATTAATGAGGGTTTTAAAAGGGAGTGGTGGTAGTTGTGTAGGTGAAGGCGTTTTCGAGATATCGACCAAAATGTGGACCAGGGTGACCCAGAACATCATCTGTCGGGTACCGGTAATTTATTTATATATGTAATACCACGAAAAGTATTCCTGCCATAATTCCAAGGGCTTTTGATTTCGCCCTGCAGAAGTTTTTCATTCTCTTCTACTTAATATGGTAGGTGTCACGCCCATTTTACAAGTTTTTTCTAAAGTTATATTTTGCGTCATTAAACCAATCAAATTACCATGTTTCATCCTTTTTTCCTATTTGGTATAGAATTGTGGCATTTTTTTTATTTTCGAAATCGAAAAAGTGGGCGTGGTCATATTCGGATTTCGGCCATTTTCTACACCAATACAAAATGAGGTCAGATAAGTACGTGGACTGAGTTTAGTAAAGATATATCGATTTTCGCTCAAGTTATCGTGTTAAGGGCCGAGCGGAAGGACAGATGGTTGACTGTATAAAAACTGGGCGCGGCTTCAACCGATTCCGCCCTTTTTCACAGAAAACGGTTATCGTTCTAGAATCTAAGCTCCTACCAAATTTCACAAGGATTGGTAAATTTTTGTTCGACTTATGGCATTAAAAGTATCCTAGACAAATTAAATGAAAGAGGGTGGAGCCACGCCCATTTTGAAATTTTGTTTTATTTTTGTATTTTGTTGCACCACATCATTACTGGAGTGGAGTGTTGACATAATTTGCTTATATACTCTAAAGATATTAAATTTTTTGTTAAAATTTGACTTTAAAAAAATTTTTTTTAAGTGGGCGAGGTCGTTCTCCGATTTTGCTAATTTTTATTAAGCATATATATAGTAATAGGAGTAACGTTCATGCCAAATTTCATCGACTGCCAAATTACAGCTTGCAAAACTTTTAAATTACCTTCTTTTAAAAGTGGGCGCTGCCACGCCCATTGTCAAAAATTTTACTAATTTTCTATTCTGCGTCATAAGTTCAACTCACCCACCAAGTTTTATCGCTTTATCCGTCTTTGGTAATGAATTACCGCACTTTTTGTGTTTTTCGAAATTTTCGATATCCGATTCGTTCATTTTAAATAGCGATCTGAGATGAGTGCCCAGGAGACTACATACCAAATTTCATCAAGATACCTGAAAATTTACTAAAGTTATCGTGTTAACGGGAGGACGGGCGGACGGACGGACGGACGGACGGACGGACATGGCTCAAACAAATTTTTTTTCGGTACTGATGATTTTGATACATGGAAGTTTATATCTATCTCGATTCCTTTATACCTGTAGAACCAACCGTTATCCAATCAAAGTTATTATACTCTGTGAGCTCTGCTCAACTGATTATAAAAATTGCATACATTAATTAATAAATAAAAAAAGTGTATAATAAGAAAAGATAAAAGAGATAGAAAGAGAAGGATACCTCTAAGACAGACAGAATTGAAGTAGTTATAATCGCGCTCACTAACACGACTTAAAGTAATTAAGGATGGTTGCCTTGTAGTTACTTCTATTCAGCACTGATCTAACAGACTCACGAATGTTGTTCCAGAGCTGACAGCATTTATGTAGAACAGTTTGGAAGATATCAATTAGTTATATTTTGGTACATTCAGATTGTGACGTCTTTGGGATTTCGTTGGATTTAACTTTTCATACAGACACTTTTGGGATTTCCATATAAGTAATTTAAATATGTACATGCATTTTCTTGCAGCAAGAAAATCAAGTATACTACAACCCAGAATCTCATTCCTCCAAAGGGATATATGATCAAACTTTTTCAGACCATAAACATAACGGGTAACATTACTAAATAGGACATTGATTTTGTGGGCAGAATTTGAGTCAAGCTTGCTGTAGACAAGTTCGGCGTACGTTATATGAGAAATGATAAGCTGTATAGCTAATTTACGCCTGGTTTCTAACGGTGTAAATAATGCAGACATTCTCAGTCTACGCAGAACGCAGTATACATTACTTACAACACTATTAATGTGATCGGAACAGGTCAACCTAGAGTTGATGACGAAACCTAAATTTCTAAATTTGTTTGTAGACTGCAGAGCACTACTCCCAATAAACAATTCTGGAATATTTTCGAGACTCACTACACTATTACATATTGGCAACACAAACGAGTTAGACGCATTTAGGCATAAACTGTTATCACATGCCCATTGCGATATAGCAGACAAATCGCACTTCAATGTCATCGGCATATGCATGCATATTAGCATATTTACACACTGAGAAAACATTATTGACAAATAGACTGAACAAAAGAGGCCCTAGCACAGACCCCTGCGGAACACCAGCTGACACCGCCTTGAAATTAGAATATGTGTTCTTTCCCTTTACCTTTTGTACTCTGTCACTAAGATAGCTCATCATAAATTTTAGAGAGTTGTCCGAAAACCAAAATAGTTTTCAAGCTTGATATGTAAAATATTATGGTCAACCATGTCAAATTCTTTAGAGAAGTCCAAAAGGCATACAAGCGTTAACGACCCATCATCAGACTTTACTCTTACATTGTCAAGGACCTTCATTATCGCGGTGGAACAACTGTGCTTTGGCTTAAAACCGGACTGTAGTGGGGATAATAAATTGTGGCGCTCAGTATATGATGAAATTTTTGCTGCCATCAATGATTCACATACTTTCGCCAGTGCTGATCGGCCTATAGTCTCCAGGAGTAGGTAGGTAAGTGAAATGGTTGCGACCCTGGTTGCTCAAATAGCAATTTAAAGCCGTTTTGATGCCATGTAACTCGTCTAAAATCTACGGAATGTTACGGTCAATATATTACAACCAGCCAGAGTTGTTGATAAAATTAAGAATATTCGGGATTGCTATCACAGATAACCCTCTGAGGTCTTCTAGAAACGGGGTCCCAAGGCACCTGAGCCGGGCTCTGGCTAGAGCCGAGCATTTACACATAAATTGTTCTACTATCTCCCTGGCATTTGGATCTTTGCAGCTTCTGCAGTATTCGTTATACGGAATGCCCATCTTTTCCGCATGCGTACCTACTGCCCAATGGCCTGTTCAGACTGCTATCAGTTTGCGTGTGTTAGCCCTTGATTTGTTCAGAAGACTTCTCGTCCTCTTTCCATCGTAGTTTGGCCAAATGGATTTTGAGTAGGGGAGTACTAGGCGTAATTTTCTTGGCCACTGGAAGTATTACTGCCTTTTTCCACTCACCTGGAAAACATGATGTCGTAAAGCAGTGGTTGGTAATGTGGGTAATGGTGTACAGGATGAATGGCAGGACGAGCTTGACGAATTTTAGAGAAATTCCATCGCCACCAACAGCATCGGATTTAATGCCCAAAAGTGCTCTCATCACATCACCCTCACTTCTGCGAATTGGAATTTGTTTTCAAACACATCACGGGATCTAGGAGTAATGGAGGTTTGTGGAGACCTTCCATTGCTACTTCCAAACATAAATACATTATTTAAAATCTCAGGTTCAATGTCAAAATCTAGCTGTCGTCAAGTTATTCCTTATTAAGAAAAACACGGTATTTAAAATGCCTTCGTGGCTAACAATATTTATTAATAAGAATAGTTGAAATAAAGTGAGACTGTTAATTGTATAGATTTATAAATTTATGACATTTAAATGCATTAGCGCATTACCACTTTACCGAATTGGTGCTTTCTCTGAGTTCAACTGACTGTTTTCATTCAAATGGCTCAGTCGCATTCAGAGTTGTATTTGACAGGGTTGATATGTCTACGTATATACGAAAAGTATTGCATGGTCTGGAAATCCAACGGCTGAGTCACATTCTAATCGACATTCCATCCCCTGGTGAATTCTCTGTGGGATTCACACACTCTAAGGCGGCTAGCTTTGATGACGGACGTTTTATGATACCGTGACTAGTCTGTATGTTAGCGCTTCTGACTTGCCCGTCCTTAGCTGTGATGACGTCTAGTACGCGACCTGTTCGCCACTGACTTCGAGGCAAGCTCGGATTGCAGATGATAACAAGTTGTCCTGGCTTCAACGGTGAGGTTTCCTCTTGCCATTTTTTACGCGTTAACAACTGCGGCAAATATTCATTAATCCACCGCTTCCGGAAGCGGTCCTTCAAATTCTGTGAGATTTTCCATTGCTTTCTTAAGCAGATCTTCATTTCGGATTCACATGGCGTCTGGGTTGAATTTACACATCCCAACAAAAAATGATTGGTAGTCAATGGCTCCTCGCTGTTTGGTGATAATGGAATGTAGGTCAAAGGACGGCTGTTGATTATGTTCTCCGCCTCTATTAATACGCTGCGGAAGGTTTCTAGACGTGGAGCTTCTTCTTTAAGTACTCGCTGCAATATTGTTTTAACACGCTGAACGAGGCGTTCCCAATAGCCACCAGCTGAGGGATTAGCTGGACAGTTGAAGTTCCATTCTATGCCTACTTTGGATACCTCCTTTTGGATTTGGTCAAAATCAAAAAGCTGGCTTTCATTCTTCAGCTCACGTTGAGCTCCGATGAAGTTAGTGCCATTGTCGCTTCTGAGGCGAACTGGTACACCACGACGATTAACAAAATTTCTTAAACAAAGTATAAATGCATCTGTAGATAAGTCCACAGCAACCTCTAAATGCACCGCTCTGGTCGTCAGGCACGTAAACAACGCTACCCATCTCTTTTCCTGACGGCGACCAATAGCGACTAGAAATGGACCACAATAATCCACACCCGTGTAAGAGAAGGGTCGCACATATGGCGTCAGACGGTCAGGTGGCGACTGACCCATCAATGGCACGGCTGGCTTGGCATTGGCACGGATACAGAGTGGACACCTCTTCTTTACTGCAGCTAATAAGGAGTGAGCCCTGGGTATCCAGAATCGTTGCCGCATTTCATTTATCATAAGTCTACTATTCTGGTGGTGGTTCTTCCGGTGAAAGTGATCGATTACCAGTATGGCGAAGTGATGATTACGTGGAATAATTATTGGACGACGTGCTGAGTCGGATAGGTAATATGCGGTATCGATGCGCCCATTGATACGTAAAACCGCATTCGTTTCTAGCATTGCTGTCAACTTCAACAATCAACTGGACTTCGGTAGACACTTCTTAGTTTGAAGTAAGTCGATCTCGGGTTTATAGAATTCGTACTGAACTTGGCGACATAAAGCAATTTCGGCGTTCCTCAACTCATCAGACTACAACTCACCTGAAAGTCGTAGCCTAGACCTGACGTTGGTTATAAAACGTAATATCCATGCAACTACTCGTAGGGATTTCCCAAGTGTGGAATATTTGCGAACATCTACGAGAGAAATAACATTAATGACATGCAATGACATTTTCTTACGCTCTTCCTCTTCGAGTAGATCATAGTGCAAGTGCGTAGGTTCGACTGGCCAAAATTCCTCATTTTCATACAGGAAAGCGGGACCTGTTATCCACCTTGAACTAGACGAAATTTGCGTTTTCATTTTTGTGGCTTCATCTGCTATGTTGATTACTGTCGGAAGCCATCGCCATTGATTAGGATCTGTGCTTGACAAGATTTCTGAGATTCGACTGGCTACGAATTGTTTAAAATCTCTTTTTATTGAGCGGATCCAAAGCAACATGGTTTTGGAGTCACTGCAGAACGTGACACTATGTATACCTCGGTCTAGGCATTTTTCCACTAACGTCCTGAGTCGACTGCCCAGGACTGCAGCTTGTAGTTCCAAACGTGGTATTGTTGTCTCTCTTTTCGGTGCGCATCTTGATTTGGTGGCCAAAAATATTACTTGTATATCGTTAACATGTTTAAGTCGCAGATAGACCACTGCAGCGTAAGCGGCTTCATTGGAATATGTGTAGTTGCAATTCCTCAGCGGTGGAGTATGTGGGCGAATAGCATCTTGGAACTGAAAAATACTTGATCTCTTGGAACGATTTCCACCATGCAACCCATTGTATGTTGAGACTGGATGGCAGTTGTTCATCCCAGTCTATTTGTTGTTTCCATGTATCTTGCAAAATTAGCTTGACCCCGACGGTAATGTTGGCCAGAAATCCGAACGGATCGTAAATGGCCATAGCTAATCCCAGCAATTCACGTTTCGTTGGCGGCCTACTGCAATCGATAACCTCGCGCGGTATCTTGTGGTATCTGAAATGAAACTCCAAAACATCATCTCTGGAATTCCAATACATACTTAGACTTTATCGGTTGTTGGCTGACGCTCCATGGCCACTACATCGGAAGTTGTGATGGCTCCCTGGTTTAGTTCACACTGAAGCTTCTTGCAATTTGAGATGAAGTTACGCTAATGGAATCCAGCGGCCGCATTTATTAAGACAGCTTCCTTGACTACCTCTTCGGCTTCTTGTGTATGATCAAAGCTGGCGACGAGATCATCCACATACGTACTTTCTACGATAGCTTTTGCATTTCGGGGCATATTTTTCTTGAAACTATTGGCGTTGAGATTCTTTATGTATTCGGCACAACAAGGCGAACATGCAGCACCGAATATCATTGACGACATGACATACACTTGGATCGGTTGAGACTGGTCGCCATTTCGCCAGAGAAAGCGTTGCGATTGTCTATCGTCAATACGGATCTTTACTTGTGAGAACATTTCTTGTATGTCACCAGCTACTGCGACTTGACGTTGGCGAAATTGGAACATGATGGCCATTAATGGCTGAGCCTGCTCTGGCCCCTTCAATAGTACTGAGTTCAATGACACATTCGATGTGGATGCTGCAGCATCAAATACTATTCGCAGCTTATGTGGCTTGTGAGGATTTACCACCCCAAAATGTGGTAAATACCAAGTTAACGGACCTACAACTCTCAGTTCTTCGATCGTTAGAAGCTGAGCGTATCCCTTTCTTATGTATTTGTTCATCTCAGCAATGTAGCTTTCGGCATATCTACTATCTTTAGCCATTTTGTTTTCCACCTTTATGCGTCTACGCTTGGCCATTTCGTAACTTTGTGGCAACTTAATTTTATCTTTACGCCATAATAAACCTACTTCATAACTCTTATCAATGTATTTCCTCGTCTCCTGCAGAATTTTTCTTGCTCTTAGACCATCGTCGCTCTGAAGCGGCACAGCTAGACTCTTCACTACTAGGCTGTCCAAACTGAAATATTCTTCAACTAATTTATGCAACTGTTGAGTCGCGAATGGTTTACGAACATGAAGGAATTTAGTACTTGGAAACTCCATGGGATGTGTTGGCCCATAAGCAACCCAGGCCAACTTAGTATTCACTGCTATTGGCCCATTAGGGCCGAACTAATTATATCTTTAGCTACGCTTAAGTGACTGTTATCTAAACCGATTAACAAAGTGGGTTTGACGGCAGTGTAATTGGGCATGGGCAAATTACGAAGCTAGCTATAACAGTTTCGATCAAATGTCTGTGTTGGCAGATCTAACTGTTCAATAGTGTGCACATTTTTTAACTGAAATGAATCGTCTCGTCCCTGTCCTTGTATTTGAAAGTTCACTACACGTGACTGATCTGATATTTGTTTGTTATTGTACCACTGCAAAGTGAGCGGCAGATTACGACCTTTTATACCCAAACTGTTGGCGATATTTTCTTCGAGCAGCGTTATGGATGAACCCTCATCAAACATGGCATATACTGCTATACTTTCTTTGGGACCTGTAAGAATTACTGGCAATATTTTGAATAAATACTCACCATGTTGGTTATCGCGGCAATTCAAGAGATGTTTATCATTGTGGTTAACTGAAGTTGTCATTGACTCGAACTGCGTATCAGAAATAGTCGGTTGATGCAGGAGAGGTTGGTGCATACGCTTGCACTCCTCCAGTCCACACTCACGCCTGGATCGGCATTCACTCAAGCCATGACCTCTTTGAAGGCAACCAAAGCACAAACGGTTGTCCTTTACTAACTTCCATTTGTTATTCAAAATAAGCGCCTTAAATTCTGAACATTCACTTAATTTGTGCGATTGTTTGCATTTTATGCAGTATTGTGAGCGCTGTTGTTGCTCGTCAAGATCTTACTCATTACTGTATAACACCCTACGTGAAGAATTTGTCACTGGGCGGCTGGACGATAATTGCATTCCTTGGCGGCTATTCGCTGATGATTGTGACTGAGCTGCACGTAGTGAAAACGTAAACATCGATGGCATGAGGCTTACAACTTTAGCGATATCCCTCAACCAATCGGCGAATGTCTGTAGACTTGGATGTGATGGTGCACCGGCTACGCGCCGAGACCACTCAAACTGTTTGGAAGCTGGCAGCTTGAGGACTAGTTCCTCCAGAAGCATTGGGTTATACAAATGTTGTTCACACTGAGATGATTTTAAAACGGCGACAATGTTCTGAACTTGATTGGAGAAATCCAAGATATGTTCAAGATGGCTGTCAGTTATATTCGGAAATTGTTGAATTTTCCTCATTTGTACTCGAATCAATAATTCAGGTCTTCCAAAATTAAATTGCAATTCTTCAATGACCTGTGGCACGTTATTAGGGTAAATTAATAAAGATGATACAAGACGTTTTGCATTACCTTGTAATGCTCTTTGAAGCCTTATTAAATTTTGACGATTGTTGTACCCAAACTCCCTAGTTGTATCATGGTAACAAGCAGTGAATAGAGGCCAATCCTCTGAGTTACCATCAAAGTAAGGAAGCGGATACAATTTAGCAACTGTATTATCTACATATGAAATCACACCATTGTGTGAGACGTTTGACGATTGTGGCAAATACTGTGGACGTTGTGTGCCCGGCGAAGGTATATTCATATTTACTATACTCGAATTTGTATACGCTGATTGCAAGTGCAACTTGTTCTCCATTAGTAATTTATTTGACTGTTCTGCTGTGTTTTCTGTGGCTGCACGAACGATTCCATTTCCCTGTACTTGCTCTGCTGACGTGGACGCTGCAGCGCAGTTGCTATCGCCCATTCTGATTGCGCTATGAATTTGTTCGTTGTCACGGCGAAGTTCATTTACTTTGTCATTTAATAAGTTTATGCTTGCTAACAATGCGCCAATATGTTCCTGAGTAACTCCAGAACTCGCTGCACAATCACCGTCTGTTTCCATAGGAGAATTTTCAAGTATTGTATTATTTAAGCTTAAATGATTGGACATTTCTTCTTTTTGTGTATTACTTGTGTATGATTCTTCTTTGTTTTTCTTTGTTTTGCTTTTTGTATGCATTTACAATACTTATATACTAAGTGTGAACGAGACGACTATACTATTTATGGCCGCAAATAATTTGTGTAGTTGACGGCGACTAAGAGCGAGACGACATACTATTTATGGCAAAAAATAATTTGTGTATTTGACGGCGACTAAGAATATTAAATTCAACTGACGAGTTCACTGAAACTCTTTAAACTGCGAGCGTTACGCACATCGACTGCTACTGAAGTTGACGGAGGCAGAATCCACTGTTGACTCTGCTGACGGTAATATTTGTATGCTTACGAATTCCCTGAAATTCGGTGTTGTTGCAACTTAAGCGAGACTTACTGATGCTGCTACTGAAGCAACTAATGGTGACATGTACATATGTGAGTACGCTGACTGCGATCAAAGCACGATGATTCCTGTTAGCTGCTACTGAAGCAGATATTTTTTCTTCTTTTACAAAGCGAAATATGATGAAATGTTGGTCGAAATGTATTCACCAATGACGATTTATTACAAATGCGTGTTAAGTTTTGTCTCACTAACGCAGAAAGCAATTCGGTAAACTTAAATGTCTTCAAGTTATTCCTTATTAAGAAAAACACGGTATTTAAAATGCCTTCGTGGCTAACAATATTTATTAATAAGAATAGTTGAAATAAAGTGAGACTGTTAATTGTATAGATTTATAAATTTATGACATTTAAATGCATTAGCACATAACCACGTCACCGAGTTGGTGCTTTCTCTGACTGTTTTCATTCAAATGGCTCAGTCGCATTCAGAGTTGTATTTGACAGGGTTGATATGTCTACGTATGTACGAAAAGTATTGCATGGTCACATTCTAATCGACACTAGCTTTGAGCTACAATGTAACTTCAGGTTTTCAGGTTCCGCCATAGATTTTCTGAAGGAAGCGACGGATCCAGTTTAGCACTACAATACCTTCTCTTTTCTTGCCTTATAAGAAATGTAGCTTTGTTTCTGGCAGCCTTATATTGGGAGCAGGCATCATCTGTCATTCCCATCCTCCACTTCCGGTATAATTTATTCCGCAAGTTGATAGATGAGAGCACTTTTGTAGTAAACCAGGGACAAGATGGGCTGACTCTAGCCTTACGAAGAGGAACATATTTCTCATATAAATAAGTCAACTTTCATTAAAATTTTTTTGCTTTGCATCTACAGAACTACAGAGCCAGCTTTCATTCCAATCCACAGTTCATAGACTTTCATACAGCATATTTACATCCATAGACTTAAATCACGATACATAAAACTTTCTTGAACAAGAACACGATTAAACATAACATCCACAGTACAAAATATTAGGTCGTGGTCAGAAACAAAGAATATTTGGTCAAATTTGAAAATATGGTCAATATTAGAGGTTATGAAATAATGTAAGAGGCTTGCATTTGCATTATGAGCAAATCTCGTAGGTACTACTTTATTTACTATGGAAAGACCCGCTGCAGTTACATGTTGATATAGCTTACAGGAAAAGGAGTAATTTGTTAATAAATTCACATTAAAATCACCAAAAATAACAAAACATTCGTAGTCAATAACAAACATGGATAGTTCCACAAAAAAAGAATCCAACAAACAACACTTACGAGGATTATATACACACGATACTAATATGCTTTTTGCACCATCAGAAACTTCCGCTATAATAAACTCAGTGTCCAAGGAATAATATTTAGCTATAACACGTATTTTTAACGACGATTTACAATATATTGCCACACCTCCTCCTCGTTGGTTACACCTGTCATGGCGAATGAGGTTTTAGTTAGGAATGCTATATACAGAATCTGGAAGAGTGGGGCTAAAACAGGTTTGCGATACACAAACTACGTCAACTAGGGAACCCTCAAAGACTAATGTAGCCCAGTTTATCACCATTAAGACTCCGCGCATTAAAATTTACTACATTAAGATCAGGAGACTGCTTGCACAAAATATCTAGCAATATCTTAGAGCCCTCATTAGCTCTGGATACTTTTTTGCTTAATGGGTTTACTAACATTGATCTGTGTGTGGTAAGAGACAACCACAAGTAAAAGTGCACATTTCAAATAGAATAAGAGTACAACTAGCTAATGTTTAAGCAAAAGCAAGCTGTACAGACAAAAAGCAATAACAAGAAGTTGTATCAACAAATGCAAATGAGTACGGTTATATTATAAAGAGAAGAAATAGCAGCGAAGAGATAGTAAATATAAAAAAACTTAGAAATAAAGAGAATTAATTACAAATATATTAAAATAGACGGTTTAGTTTGAATTTTTACAAATACCATTATCTGTGCGCTCAAATAAGAGCATTAACCTCAGCTTTACTGCTCACCAAGTTTGGCTCTTCGCCTTGCTTGAGACGGACAAACACTTTACCGCGAATGGAGAAGGCTGACGCTAGCTGTTTCTTACAACTAAGCTCTGATGCATATGTTATCACCTCTGGCAATGTTGCCGTCAGACTTTAATGTAGAAAAATGGATCCATAACCAGGCATATCAATATCTGATAGCGCGAGTAACGCGCACTATCCGGCTCGCCACGCGTATACGATTACACCGGCTCGAACAGACGTACATTCGTTGCGATCGTGGGATCCAGCTCATTTGCTTTAAGCCACTTTATTAGTAAAATCGCTTGCTTTGTGTTTATATCCTGCGTACTAGAAGCTTGTCAAATCACTTTCGTGCTCGTAAGCGATACAGGTATCCACTCTATATTTAGTCTGTGTTCCTGTACGATAAATTCGAATGTTATCGGGTCAGTTGCTACTAACGCAATGTAACTTTCTTCTCTACGATTGGAATTTTCATATTCCTTTCTTAGTACGAACTATTTTCCTGCACAATAATCGTTCTGCTTCGTTAATAGATAATTTTTTCCGTTATACCCACTATCTTAACTATATTTTAAACGCTTTTATTTAGCTTGACATGACAGGCCGGCCGGCCGGCCGGATGAACGGCCGTTGTGAACGAATTTTGTAATTAAAATTTAAGTAACTTCCCGATAAGCTACAAGCTTGAAACTTGGAATATAGTTCAGAACCCGATGACTATGCAATAATAACAAAAAACTCCGATAGGTGGCGCAAGGATCGAGATATTCAAAAAAATCGTATTTGTGGACCGATTTGACTCATATTTGGAACACATAATACATACAAGATTGAAAAGCGACCTATGAAAAAAAAAAATCGCCGCTAGGTAGTTCCAGAATCGAGATATTCAAAAAAGTCTTATTTGTGGTCAGATTTGGCACATATTTGGAGCAAATAATACATACATGAATAGAAAACGGCCTGTGAAAAAAATGGCCGCTAGGTGGCGCAAGGGTCGAGATATTCACAAAAATTGTATTTGTGGTCAGATTTGGTCCATATTTGGAACACATAAAACATACATGTATAGAAAGCGACCTACGATGTCCGTTTTGGCTCATATTTGGTACAAATATTACATACAGTCCGGTAGAAATGACATCAAAATATTTTGGAGTTCGAGGAGGACAAGCGTACGTGGCGCATATTCGAGTAAGGTCTTTGAAAGGATTATGTATTGAGGACTTAGATTGTTACAAATTGTCAGGAAAGAGTCCTTGTAATAATGAGTCACTAAATGTACTAAATAGAATGAGAAATAATAGGCAATTAAATAAAGACTGAAAACTTGAAAATAAAAAAATTTAAAAAAATGTTTAAGTTGAACGGTTTTATTGAAAACAATAATTACATGAAGTAATAATAATACTAAAAGCTAGAAAATAATTAGGTAGGTCCTAGGTACTAGTCATCACACTCCTCATCAATCTAGGGCGTTGATCAGACAATTAAATAAAAGCGTTGGACGTGTTAAATTTCTATTGATAGTCATATGTAAGACCAACTGAACCTTAATCAGGTTATGCTACGCCTCAAATTTTTAGAAATTTCACGCGCCCAACGTTTTTATTTAATTGTCTGATCGACGCCCCCTGAGGAGTGTGATAACTAGTACCTAGGACCTACCTAATTATTTTCTAGCTTTTAGTATTATTTTTACTTCATGTAAGTATTGTTTTCAATAAAACCGTTTCACATAAACATTTTTTAAATTATTTTATTTTATATCAATTTTATTTTTTATTTTCTCTGCTTCGTAATCTTTTCCTATGATTTCTTATACATTTGGACGCACTTCCTCACAAGCGTACTTGCTTATACACTCCACAATTAATAAATAATAGTTTAGAAAAACTAAAAAAACACGCTTTTATAGCTAACCGAACTAAAAAATAGAAAATTATTTTCAATTAAAAAGAGCTTATATAACAGTAGTAGAAGGTCAAACAATCATTTATAGTTAATCACCTCAAAATGAAATTATAATAAAATTTAAGTTATTAACAGAATAATTTAATTCAGATTAAAAAGCGTGGGGTGCATTTGACTGCATTTCATATCTTTCCTCTCAGATAGAATGATTGTAACATTCAATATCAAGCACACCACGCTTTTTACTGTGAATTAAATTATTCTGTTAATAACTTAAATTTTATTATAAGACTATTTTGAGGTGATTAACTATAAATGATTGTTTGACCTTCTACTACTGTTATATAAACTCTTTTTCATTAAAATTTTTTTCTATTTTTTAGTTCGGTTAGCTATTAAAGCGTGCTTTTTTAGTTTTTTTAAACTATTAATTATTTTTAACTTTTTAGTTCAAGTAATTTTAAAAGTTTTAGTCGAGAGTGATGAAACATCGAAACGCCAGCGGCCCATGGATGAATCCAAGCCCACGGCACCGAAAAGTGCCAAGACGCAGGAGGCTGGACGCGGTCTTTCGCCGAAATTACCAAGGGTCGGCAGATCATTGGCATTATAGACGAGATGGCAGGATCCCGAAACAACAGTGGAAGTGGGTCGAGCCCGCGCTAGCTACGGTGGCCGTTAAGGCTAAGAAAGACAACCCTGCTCCACCGCCCTCTTACACCGATGCAGGGTGCTTCCAGGGCAATGTCAAGCTAATTGCCTGTCACGACGCCAGGTCGGTAACCATCTATAGGGCCGTCACGCTGATAGGGGTGGTATATCCGGGCGCGCGCTTCAAGGTAGTGGTGCGCGTGATATCCCCTCAAGACCGAGGGCTAGAGCCTGGGTTTCAGTGACGCCAACGGACCCAGCTGACATCCTGGAGCAGCTCCAGGTTTACGTCCAAAAGCCGGATGGGCACTGGACGGACTCCAGTGCTGAAACCATAAACTTGCTTATTGATACACATTTCCCAGCAAGCGCGGGCGTGTCTTCAAATATTGTTAGCGGAGGGTCACCTAATGATCAGCTAATAAGCGAAATCACAGATTATAAAAAGATTGATTGGGTTTTACAGACCTTTAAGCCCTATAATTCGCCGGGACCGGATGGAATTTTTCCGGCTCAGCTACAGTATACTGCCGAACTTATAAGGCCCTGGATAAAAGGGATGTTTATAGGTTGTCTTAGGCTCAATTACGTACCAGCATCGTGGAGAGAAGTCAACGCGGTCGATATCCCCAAGGCAGCGAAAACCTCCCACTCTAAACCAAATTATTATAGGCCTATAAGGTTATCTTCTTTTCTGCTAAAAGCACTCGAAAGACTCCTAGAGGACTACATCATGAAGAGGATTGAGCCATCGCTTCTTTCGCAAGCTCAACATGCCTATACTTAGGGTAGGTCAACTGACACGGCCTTGCACTCACTGGTATCCGTTATCGAAAGGTCACTTGACCTCAAGGAATACACACAGGTGGCATTTCTAGATATAGCGGGTGCCTTCAACAACGTTCTCCCTGAGGTCATCACCTCGGCGCTGGCCGATCTGGGGTAGACGCGTGCCTGGTGGAGTTTATATACAATCTGCTTACGCGTAGGCAGATTGAAACTGAGCTAGGTGGATGCGCGATCCGCAGACCGGTCGGCAGAGGCACTCCGCAGGGCGGTGTTCTCTCTCCGCTACTTTGGGTGGTTACCGTCAACCAACTACTACGCCTCATGGAGGCAGGTCACCAAGTGATCGCGTATGCAGATGACATCTTCGTCACCATGCGGGGGAAATTTCCCCAAACTCTTTGCAACCTAATGGAAGGGGCACTATCCAAAATTTAGCACTGGGTCACAGCCACAGGTTTTGGATAAAACCGAGCTTGTCCTCTTCACGAGGAGATACGAAGTACCAAATTTTACACCGCCAAGAATTATGGGTACGTTCTTAGCATTTAGCGATCAAGTCAAGTGTTTGGGAGTCATTCTGGATAACAAGCTATTATGGAGTGACCATATAGTGGAGCGATCCAAGAAGGCAGCAGCAGAGCTGTTCACCTGCAAGAGGGCAATGGGCACCTCCGGGGGTTTTTCCCATAAGGTGATCTACTGGATTTACACAGCCATTGTGCCCCCGATTCTTATTTATGGTGCCTTGGTCTGGTGGATTGCACTAGCTAAAAGTACCTATCTTAAAATGCTTCAAAAGGTGCAACGGAGTTCGGAGCTCCGCATTAGCGAGGCTCTCGGCTCCACTCCAGATTCCGTTACATACATACATGGATACATAAATACATAGATAGACACAGGCCAAAAAAAAAAAAACGTGTTAAAATGGGCTCCAGTATGCTCTTTCGTAGATGTGCCATGCATCCACTTCTATCATTAATAAAGGAATGCGTTTTTCGCATTATGTGCAAGGTTTCAAGTCTATGGCCAATTTGGGTGGTCATAAGTTCAATTGACCTTATGTCCGTTAACCTTATGTCACCCCACCATCACCATGCATTGTTATCGAGCCTTGATACGTGTGCAAAGTTTCAATAAAACTTATGGCCATTCAAAGTGGTAATAAGGCCCATTGACCTTATGGCCGTTGACCTTATGTCATCAGACCATCACATTAATGCATTTTTATCGAGCCTTGATACGTGTGCAAAGTTTCAATCAAACTTATGGTCATTCAAAGTGGTAACAAGCCAATTGACCTTGTGGCCGTTGACCTTATGTCACCACACCATCACATTAATGCATTGTCATCGGGCCTTGATACGTGTACAAAGTTGCAATCAAACTTATGGCCATTTAAAGTGGTAATAAGGCCAATTGACCTTATGGCCGTTGGCCTTATGTCACCACACCATCACATTAATGCATTTTCATCGAGCCTTGATACGTGTGCAAAGTTTCAATCAAACTTATGGCCATTCAAAGTGGTAATAAGGCCAATTGACCTTATGGCCGTTGACCTTATTTCACCACACCATCACATTAATGCATTGTCATCGGTCCTTGATACGTATGCAAAGTTTCAAATTAATCAGACTTCTAGAAACCGCTGAAAATTAAGCTCAAAGTTTCCGTTACATAGATACAGGCCAAGCTAATAAAAGCGTGTTAAAAAGAGATTAATAATCTTTATCATTTCTGACGAGGCCATCATTATGCTCAACAACTTCCTTTAGGGTTTCCTTAAATGGCCTGAGAAAATGTAAACTTAGTGTTAGCATCCTCATTAGATACCTTTAAATTACTGATAATTTCACTACTAACTATTCTGGAAGCTTTATCCTTAACAATTTCATTTTTCACTTCTTTTATTTTAACTTCTATATTGAGCCCCAGAAGGGAGTTAAAAACTCCAAGGATGCCACTTTTCAATTGAGAACACTTATTGACAAAAATTTGTTCGAGACTCTAATTTTTGATGATAACCTAGAGATCTGGAACTTTGAACATAACTTTCAACTATATTACCTTGTAATATTTGGGATAAAAGAGTTTCTAGATGGGACAGGGATCGAGATAGTTAGAACGTGTGTTGACAACAGGTGAAATCTTGTGACCGCTATATGAGTAACAGATTCTTGAAAATAAGAACATAATTCAGAACTCCACAAGAATGCAACACGAGGGGAAAAATATTGTTGTTGTAGCAATGTTTCGCGCCACCTAATAGCTGCGACCGATCACAAATTGTCATCAATATCCTCTAACGGGTGTCCAAGGAAACTTGCTGTTTCGAAAGGGGTGGACCATAATGAAAGGGGTGTTAGAGGCGTTGGTTCCACATTACAATTAAAGAGATGGTTGGTGTCATGTGGGGACACATTGCAAGCGGGGCATACATTTTGTATGTCGGGGTTGATTCTGGATATGTAAGAGTTCAACCTGTAGTATCCAGAACGAAGTTGAGCCAGAGTGACTCGCGTTTCCCTGTGAAGTATGCGTTCCTCTTCCGCAAGTTTTGGGTACTGTTCCCCGAGTACTGGATTCACCGGGCAATTCCCGGTATAAAGATCCGACGCCTGTTTGTGGAGTTCACCAAGGACCTGCTTGTGTTTTTTTGCTTCATACGGCTGAGTTCTCAGGTGCCGTACTTTCTCACAATGCTCACGGAGATGACTCTTAAGTCCCTAGGCGGTGCTGGCTCATAAATCAGATGTCTATTGGGATGCCCAGGTTTCTGGGTATTCAACAGGAACTGTTTGGTTAGCATCTCATTTCTCTCCCTGATGGGGAGTATTCTCGCCTCATTATGTAGATGGCGTTCTAGGGACATAAGAAGACAGCCCGTGGCGGCTCTGAGGGCAGTATTTTGTCAGGCCTGTAGCTTCTTCCAGTGGGTAGTTTTTAGGCTTGGCGACAATATAGAGGACGCGTAGCAAGCAAACGGCTGGCCAATTGCTTTGTATGTGGTAATGAGAGTTTCTTTGTCTTTTCCCCAAGTACTGCCAGCAAGAGATTTGAGAATTTTATTACGGCTCTGTATTTTCGGAACAATTGCGGCTGCGTGCTCACCAAAATGTAGATCCTGATCAAAAGTCACACCCAAGATTTTGGGGTGTAGGACAGTCGGTAGCGTAGTGCCATCAACGTGGGTGGTCAAAATGGTCGACATTTGGGACGTCCAGGTTGTAAATAGGGTCGCGGATGATTTAGTCGGTGATAATACCAGGTTTCGCGAGGCGAAAAAACTGGAGAGATCAGGGAGGTAGCCGTTTATTTTGTTGCAAAGCTCATCGATCTTTGGGGCCGGGCCTGTGGCCATTATTGTGCAGTCATCAGCGTAAGAAACGATAGTAACTCCTTCTGGTGGCGAAGGTACTTTTGATATGTAAAAATTAAACAAAAGTTGGGATAGGACGCCACCCTGAGGCACCCCTTGTTTAATTCTTCTTGGCTTTGATATTTCGTTTCTGAATTGCACCGATGCCTGCCGACCACCCAGATAATTTGCGGTCCACCTTTTAAGACATGGGGGATGGGTAGACCTTTCCAAGTCTTGCAGTAACGTGCCATGGTTGACCGTATCAAAAGGTTTTGATAGATTTAGCGCTACGAGTACTGTTCTATGGTGGGGCTTCTAATTTAGACCACAATTTATCTGGGTGCTAATGGCATTTAGCGCGGTGATGGTGCTATGGAGTTTTCTAAAGCCATGCTGATGACAGGCTAGCTGCAAATTTGCTTTGAAGTGGGGAGCAAAATGGCTTCAAGCGTCTTGGCTACTGGCGGTAGGAGAGATATCGGGCGATATGACTCTCCTATGTTAGCTGGTTTCCCAGGCTTTAGTAGCGGTACCATCTTGGACATTTTCCATTTTTCGGGTATGACAAAGGTGGAAAGAGACAGGTTGAATACATGTGCTAAATATTTGAAACCCTCTTTCCCTAGGCTTTTAAGCATCGGCATGGCTATGTCGTCTGGGTCCACTGCTTTGAATGGTTTAGCATGACCAATGGCATCCTCAACCTCTTTGGCGGTGACGGTAATTGGTGACGCGCTGAACTTATGTTTACGTGCGTGTCTGTTGGCCCTCCGTCTATTTTTGTCGACCGTAGAATGCATTATATATTATCGGCAGAAAGCGCTCGCGCATTTTTTCGCATCCGACAGCACTTTGTCGCCAAAGGCGATGGAAACTTTGTCATTGTGCCTAGACGGATTCGATAGGGACTTTAGAGTCGACCAAAGTTTACCTACACCGTCAGAGAGGTTACAACCGCTTAGGTGCTCCTCCCATTTCGCCCGCTTGTGCTCATCCACAAGCAATCTGATGCGTTAGTTTATATCCCTTATTTGGGGGTCGCCGGGACCGAGCTGTCTTATAAGGTCACGTTCGCTCGCTAAACTTGCGGCCTCCGTCTGGAAGTGGGGCCGAATTTCGGGAATTCTACCGGCGGGAATGAAACGAGCCGAGGCGGGTTCAATGACCTTGCGGAAAGCAAGCTCCCTTAGGCGGGCATCAGTTGGGATAGGGAGGGCAGCAAAGCGGCTGTCTGTAAAGGATTTGTATTCGTCCCACTTTCCTTTTTTTAAGTTAATGAAAGTGCGTTTTTCTGCTACGATGAAGTCGGCGGGACGCTCGAGCGAAATAAGTATAGGCAGGTGGTCGGATGCCAATGCTACCATCGGCTGCCAGTTGACACAGTTTACGAGTTCTGCGCTCACGATTGAAATATCCCGCGAACTGTGACAGCTTCCTACCATACGTGTGGGGGCGTCTCTATTTATAGTGCAGAACGTCGCTTCTTCTATTTGATCCGCTAGCATCTCACCCCTACTGTCCACCCGCAAGTTTAAATGCCATAGGTCGTGATGGGCATTGAAATCGCCTAAGATAATGCGATTGTTTCCAGTGAGTACGCCGATGATATCAGGGCGGTATCCACAGGGGCAACAGGTGGCAGGAGGGATGTAGATGTTGATGATTTCTAGATTTGCATCGCCTGGCCGGACAAATAATCCTTGACGTTCTAAGACACTGTCCCTGCGGTCGATGTCGGGATCACATATATGATTTTGCACAGTGTGGTGTATGATAAACGCGAGGCCGCCTCCATTTCCGCTCTCGCGATCTTTTCTGTGGATATTATACCCAGAACAGGTCTGCAATGCAGATTTTGCTGTGAGTTTAGTCTGTTGAATCGCAGCAATGCGGATGTTGTGCCGCTTCATGAAGTCGACTATCTCCTTAATCTTCCCAGTTAATCCATTACAGTTTAACTGCAGAATTCGGAAGTGCATAGGGGGAGACATGTTCACTCTGGGAGTAAGTGACGGTTGATTACGCCTGGGTTGTGGAAGGCCAGGACGCGACTGCTATTGTGGCCCTGGGACTACACGTCCTTGGGTAGGCATTGGGGTACCCGGTGTATTTGGGTATGTGGCCTGGCAACATGGCGCGATGAAAGCCGTCGGGGGGTTGCCGTCGCGGAGACCAGAACATCTAGGAAAGTGGCACTGTCCATGGTAGGAGCTGCATTGGACGGATGTCGCAAACGTATATATTCTGTGCTGGCAAACGGTGCAAAGAGAGGTAAGGACTAAGAGTCTGTTTCCCTGACCTACACAATTGCTGCCGGAAGAGAGGGGGGAAGAAGACGGGGGCAGGGGCTGATGCTCGGCATTGCTCCCGACTCTACTACGGAGATTATAGGTATGAGTGGGAGCAGCCGTGTGAGTTGGTGGCGCCGTGGGGCGCGTGCAACAGCGGGTACTTGTTGTGGCTTGCTGAGCAACGGGGCTGTTGGAAGGTAGCGGGGCTGTTGGAAGGTAGCGGGGGGGGGGGGGGCGCTGTGGCGCAGACTACGGGACGTCCTAGGGCGTGGACAGCAAGGAGCCAAACAAGATTTATAAAACTTACGTAGACGTCTGGTTTTGGGGTCTAGCCCAGAACAACCTGTCCGGTGCAACCATTCCTTACACGAGACACACTGACAAGAGTATAACCTTCCTAAAAAGATTCTTTTCCGGCAGATGCAGCAGAACCATTTCTCAGGACCGAGGTCAGGAGACGGACCCAGATTGGGTTCGATACCTTCCCGGAGCAAGAGAATATGGAGCAGTCCAGCTGCAAGGAGCTGCTGGGAGGATGACAATTTGTGGGAGGGACGCAACAAATTAAGTGGGGTTACACTGAAATGGCAGTCCTTCGTCGGGAAAAATCCCGAGTCGCTCCGGTACATAGAACCGACGGCCTTGGGAAGCTACAACAACAACAACAACAGGGGAAAAAATGTCGGTAGGTGTTCCAAGGATCGCGAAAATTCCAAAATTTGTCCGAACTTTGAAATTGTTCTTTCGAGCTTTTAGGAACTTACCGATAGCCCTGTGAATTGTACGATTTAGGATAAAACAGCATTATATATGGGACAGGGATCGTGATATTCAGAGGTAACTAGGAAGTCTATTTATAACATGATGAATAGGCGGCCGCTATTTGAGTAACTTCATGTAGAGCTAGATACTCGAAACAAAGAACGTTATCCAGAACCCCATGACAATGCAGCATTAGGGAGAAAAATTTTCGGTAAGAGCTTGAAAATTTTTCCTTCCACCTGAAACTTTGAACTTAGGTTTGGGCTCTATCAGGTTAAAATGATTAGGACAAAACAGTTTTCTATATTGGACAGGGATTGAGATATTTAGAAATTCCTTTTGCAACATGTGAAACCTTGCCACCGTTATTTAAGTAACTTCCCGTATAGCTAAATTTTCAAGACACAGAACAAACCCCTCCCCTGACAAAGCAACATTAAGAAAAAAAATTAAAAAAAAAAAAATTTAACAATTTTTTCTTTAAACTGGCTCTAGGTCAATAAATCAAACACGTTGTTGTTCTTTTTGTTCCAATATATTTGTTAAAAAAGAAATTTTTTATTTTGGAAAAGAAGATGTAAATATTTTTCAGACACCTGTCATAGCTGCGGAGATAGACCCATTACGAAGGCTGCCGGCCTTCATCATCAGTACGCTTTAATAACCAGTTAATAAACCAGGAGCATATGGAAATGTCAAAAAGTAATTGACAGATAACAAAATTCCATCATTGTGATTTGTAACAGTGGCACAACGCTGGTAAAATATAATTGGTAAATAGGAACCTAACCTAACCTAGAAATGTATCGGTTAAACAAAACAAGAACAATTTAAGATTTTAAAGCAGATTTTCGCTAAGTGGTCTAGGGATTGTGAAAATTAAAAACTAATCCGAGCCTGGAAATTTCGCTTTCGAGTTTTAAGGAATTTCCCGATAGCCCAAAGACTCAAAATTTTGAAGAAAGTTTTGGGCCGATTAGGTTGGAATAAAACAGTTATCTAGATGGGATAGGGATCGAGTAATTCAGAGATATTTAGAAAGTCCATTCACAAAATATGGAATTTTGCGACTGCTATTAGAGTTACTTCCCGCGGAGCTAGATTATTTCCTGAAAACCCACAAAATAATCCGAGCTTAGAAATTTTTCTTTCGAGTTTAAAGGAAATTCCCGATAACGCAGAGACCTGAGACTTTGAAGAAAACTTAGGGTTCTATTGGGTTGAAATATTTAGGATAAAACAGTTTGTTGGTTCAGACAGGGATCGAGTTATTTAAAAAGTCCTTCTACAACATGTGGAGTCTTTCGACCGCTATGTGAGTAGCTTTCGGTAGAGCTAGCTTGAATTCAACATGGAAATTATTTATATATATACATACATATAAAAAAAAATAATAATAAAAAACAAAAGCCCTACAATACAAGTAGTCGAGCGCACAATCATGCCACAAGCACTGTATGCACAGTGTTTGAGGTATGCTTGGGAATATTCGTAGAAGTGGTATGTGTCAAGCACATTAAGGTAGCAAGCAGGGCGTGCCAGTCCCAGCTTAAACTATACCACGGAACTATAAAAGTACAACAACGTGACCCCGACATACGTAGAGTTTAGTGCTCAACCTGCCTCCCGACGGAATACTTGACGGTTGTATCCGGTGGTGAATGGTACTCAAACGGTAGGAGGTTTAGTGCGGTTAAAGTCCCACAGTAGGGTACCTAAGTAGTAAATGGATATATTTACTTGAATGCTTATAACTTTTGTATTAGTCCATCGATTTTGTTGAACGAAAGTAAATTTTTTTGTAATAAAACAGAGCTTAGAGAGAAAAAAACAAATCTGCAAAAAAATAAAAAGACTTCGAGATCCTTTTTTTATATCTTTACAAAAAAAAATGGAAAAATCCATAATTATTGTTCGTTATATTTGAATCTGCAGGGCCTAGCAAGTGTTGTATGCGCAGTTTATAGAAAATTTTATTATGTTTTAAAAGCTTCAAACCATTTTGGAATTGCTCAATTCGTTCTTGAGATATATATGATTAAGTTGACCCAATTTTTGGTTTTTTTTTGGAAAAAACCGTTATTCGTAAATATCTCAAAAACGTTACCATAGAATTAAAAATAACTTGGTTTTCGAAATCAGTGGGTGATTTTACATAGGAATTTCATAATGGCGTCTCCTGTGCAGAAAAAAAATTGGAATTTGTGATCCAGTGTAATTAACAACCATTCTTCATCTTTTTTCTTGGTTATTTGGCAGTGATGTTTTGGGTACTAATAGAACTGGCTTAAATTCTGAAACTGAAGGTTCTATTATGTCGTCTTTAATTAATTTATTTACTTGTTTATTAATTTCACTCTATTGGGCTTCTGGGATTCTGTAGTTTTTTACGTAAACCGGGTTATTGTCTTTCACATGAAGTTTTTGTTTCTAAACATTATTAGTAGTAATAGGTTACGTTTCTAATGAAAAGATGTCAATGAATTCTGCACATAATGCGTTAAGCGACTTAATTGCAAGCTGTGGAAAATTTGTATTCAATCTTTCTAATTTTTCTTTGTTGTTGGCCTCATTTTCAAGTTTATTATTTTTTACTATTGTATAGTCACTCAAGTTTTCTGTGCGTATATTTAAATCTTGGAGTGTTGTATTTTTATCTGTTGTATTTATAATTTTAACAAATGTTAGGTGTGAATTTGCTAAGGTGTTTGCAATTAAAATTCCTTCAGATAATTCTTGCTGTGGAATTAGTAAATCGGCATTATTATTTTTAATGTGAATTTGTCGAACAACCTCTGATCTTGCGGGAATTTAAATGCTATTGATTGTTGGTTTATTAGTCATTATAAATTATTATGTTTTCTGGATAATCATATGGTTTTAGTATTAGGGTATCCCCTTCTTTTTGATAATCTAAAATGCAATTATATTTTTTTATGAAATCCAATCCCAATATTCCATTGCATGGGATTAGGAAATTGTCTTCTACTACATGAAATTTGTGTCTAATTTATAGGTAATCATATTTTAAATCTGCTTTAACTGTGCCAATAGTGCTTGTTATACCTTGACCAATTCCTCTTAAATCTCTTTTTTGTGAATAATTAATTGTAGTAAAGTCACTATCAACTTGACCCTTTTTATACTCAGTTAAGCAGAGCTCACAGAATATATTAACTTTGATTGGATAACGGTTGGTTGTACAGGCATAAAGAAATCGAGATAGATATAGACTTCCATATATCAAAATCATCAGGATCGAAAAAAAATTTGATTGAGCCATGTCCATCCGTCTGTCCGCCCGTTAACACGATAACTTGAGTAAATTTTGAGGTATCTTGATGAAATTTGGTATGTAGATTTCTGAGCACTCATCTCAGATCGCTATTTAAAATGAACGATATCGGACTCTAACCACGCCCACTTTTTCGATATCGAAAATTTCGAAAAACCGAAAAAGTGCGATAATTCATTACCAAAGACGGATAAAGCAATGAAACTTGGTAGGTGGGTTGAACTTATGACGCAGAATAGAAAATTTGTAAAATTTTGGACAATGGGCGTGGCACCGCCCACTTTTAAAAGAAGGCAATTTAAAATTTTGCAAGCTGTAATTTGGCAGTCGTCGAAGGTATCATGATGAAATTTGGCAGGAACGTTACTCCTATTACTATATGTATACTTAATAAAAATTAGCAAAATCGGAGAACGACCACGCCCAATTTAAAAAAAACAATTTTTTTTAAAGTAAAATTTTAACATAAAATGTAATATCTTTACAGTATATAAGTAAATTATGTCAACATTCAGCTCCAGTAATGATATGGTGCAACAAAATACAAAAATAAAAGAAAGTTTCAAAATGGGCGTGGCTCCGCCCTTTTTCATTTAATTTGTCTAGGATACTTTTAATGCCATTAGTCTAACAAAAATTTACCAATCCTTGTGAAATTTGGTAGGAGCTTAGATTCTAGGACGATAACTTTTTTTCTGTGAAAAAGGGTGAAATCGGTTGAAACCACGCCCAGTTTTTATACATAGTCTACCGTCTGTCCTTCGGCTCGGCCGTTAACACGATAACTTGAGCAAAAATCGATATATCTTTACTAAACTCAGTTCACGTACTTATCCGAACTCACTTTGAATTGGTATAAAAAATGGCCGAAATCCGACTATGACCACGCATACATTTTCGATATCGAAAATTACGCAAAATGAAAAAAATTCCATAATTCTATACCATATACGAAAAAAGGGATGAAACATGGTAATTAGATTGGTTTATTGACGCAAAATATAACTTTAGAAAAAAACTTTGTAAAATGGGTATTATATATATTATATATTAAGTAGAAGAAAATGAAAAAAGTTCTTCAGGACGAAATAAAAAACCCTTGAAATCTTGGCAGGAATACTGTTCGTGGTATTACATATATAAATGAAGTAGCGGTATCCTACAGATGATGTTCTGTGTCACACTGGTCCACATTTTGGTCGATATCTGGAAAACTTCTTCACATATACAACTACCACCTCTCCCTTTTAAAACCCTTATTAACACCTTTAATTTGATACCCATATCGTAAAAACACATTCTAGGGTCACCCCTGGTCCACCTTTTTGGCGATATCTCGAAAATACGTCCACCTATAGAACTAAGCCCCACGCCCTTTTAAAATACTCATTAACACCTTTCATTTGATACCCATAACGTACAAACATATGTATTCTAGAGTCACCCCTGGTCCACCTTTATGGCGATATCTCGAAAAGGCGACCACCTATAGAACGAAGGCCCACTCTCTTTTAAAAAGACTCATTAACACCTTTCATTCGATACCCATATCGTACAAACAAATTCTATGGTCACTATAGAACGAAGACTCACTCTCTTTTAAAAAGACTCATTAACACCTTTCATTTGATACCCATATCGAACAAACAAAGTCTAGAGTCACCCCTGGTCCACCTTTATGGCGATATCTCGAAAAGGCGTCCACCTATAGAACTAAGGCCCACTCCCTTTTAAAATACTCAACAATACCTTTCGTTTGATACCCATATTGTACAAACGCATTCTAAAGTCACCCCTGGTCCACCTTTATGGCGATATCTCGAAAAGGCGACCACGTATACAACCACCACCACTCCCTTTTAAAACCCTCATTAATACCTTTAATTTGATACCCATATCGTACAAACACATTCTAGACGGCGTCCAACTATGGAACTAAGGATCACTCCCTTTTAAAATACTCAATAACACCTTTCATTTGCTACCCATATCATACAAACAAATTCTAGAGTCAACCCTGATCCACCTTTATGGCGATATCCCTAAATGGCGTCCACCTATAGAACTATGGCCCACTCCCTCATAAAATACTCCTTAATGCCTTTCATTTGATACACATGTCATACAAACACATTCCAGGGTTACCCTCGGTTCATTTTCCTACGTGGTTATTTTCCCTTATGTTGTCACCATAGCTCTCAACTGAGTATGTGATGTTCGGTTAAACCCGAATTAACCTTTCTTACTTGTTTATAATTGAAATATCCGCTCCTGTATCGATCAGAAGGGTTGAAATAGAAGTATTCAGAGTTGTTCTGGAAGATATGTAGCTATTGAGGTGTAAATTTAAAATATATAATTTCTTATTTATTGAGGTGGAGTTTGCTTTTTTTCCTGTTGAGTGACATTTCTGACACCTCTTGTATTATTACGATTAGATCCTAGCGATCCGAAATTTCGACCAGATCTTGGGTTATTTGCTCTGTGACTATTATTATAGTTGTTCTTATAATTGTTGAGTGTGCGCCTCTGATTGTTTCTATAGTAATTATTTTGGTAACCCCTACGGAAGTTCCCTCGGAAGTGATTTTGGTGGCGAATATGCAAAAGCGTGCCTGGATTTCCAGCTATTTCTGTGCAACTGTTGGTAAATTTTCATACAGCTTCGTTCATTGAAGTGAACGTTCCAGCTTGCATAATAGTTTTCACTTTGTCATTGGAGCAGTTTTTACGCATAGCTTTTACAGCTGATTGTGTAGCATACTTGGCTGCTAACCCTGGTGTTAGTCCATCTGATATATATGCTCCTTCTAACGATTTCGTGAGTTTTTCAATTTCGACAGTATACTGATTTGCAGTTATACTGCGTTGTTGGATGTTCAGGAGTTTTGCTGTCAAAACTTCGACTGATTCACCTTTAATTTCTATTTTTAGTTTTTGTTTTATCGCTTTGATTGAACTTTCTGTTCCTAACAGGTTTCTAGCTGTTCCTTTCAGCTTTGTTTTTATCATCGTAACCGCTATTGCCTCATGGGTACTCCTAATTAGTTCTAGGATATCCAGTGCATCCAAGAAGCTTTGTAAATTGTCTGCCTTACCGTCAAATTCTGGCAGAACTGGCGAGGCTGTTTTAATAAATTCTATTGTGGTTTGTGCCATTTTGTCTTTTCTTGTTTGGCAGTTTGGTGTCTGAACTAAAATTTCTTTTTGTTCCTCTTTTTATACCTTTCATGAAAATGAAATGGTATATTAATTTCGTCACGAAACCGAAAATTGTAAGTCCTTAAAGGAAAATAGATAGATCCACCATTAAGTATACCGAAATAATCAGGTTGAAGAGCTGAGTTGTTTTAGCCATGTCCGTCTGTCCGTCTGTCCGTCTGTCTGTTTGTATGCAAACTAGTCCCTCAATTTTTGAGATATCTTGATAAAATTTGGTGAGCAGGTGTATTTGGGTGTCCGATTAGACATTTGTCGGAACCGACCGGATCGGACCACTATAGCATATATCCTCCATACAACCGATTTTTCAGAAAAAGAGGATTTTTGTAATATCTTACCCAATTTAACAGATTGAAGCTTCAAACTTCACCATATACTTTCGTATATAGAACATATTGTTGCCTGAAAAAATTTATGAGATCGGTCGTATATATAGTATATATCCCCCACAACCGATTGTTCAGATAAGGAACTTTTCGTAATTACTGCCCTATTTTAAGAGCTAGAGGCTTCAAATTTCAGCGAATGCTTACTTATATAGCATATATTGTTGTCTGAAAAAATCATAAAGATCGGTGGTATATATAGTATATATATGGTGGTATATATAGTATATATATATAGTATATATATATATATTTTCGCAAATTTTAGCCCCATTTTAACAGCTAGAAGCTTCAAATTTCACCGAATATTTACTTATATAGCATATATTGTTGTCTGAAAAAACATAGAGATCGGTTGTATATATAGTATATATCTCATACAACCGATTTTTCAGATAAGAAACTTTTCGCAATTAAAAAAAAAAAAAAACTTTTCACAATTTCTACCCCATTTTAACAGCTATAAGCTTCAAATTTCACTGATTGCTTACGTATATAGCATATATTGTTGTCTGAAAAAATCATAGAGATCGGTGATATACATAGTATATATCTCATACAACCGATTGTTCAGATAAGAAACTTTGCGCAATTTCTGCCCCGTTTTAACAGTTAGAAGCTTCAAATTTCACAAAATGCTTTCGTATATAGCATATATTGTTGTCTGAAAAAATCATAGAGATCGGTGGTATATATATTATATACTTCATATAAACTGTCATATTGACCCCTTTTTTTACGGCTAGAAGCTTCAAGATTCATCAAATTTCATCAAATAATTACGTTTACGTCATATATTTTTGAAATACGTGATTCGTAGCCATAGTTTTTACATGCAGACCACAAAAAACGTGAAGCTTTGCATCCTCACACAGATTACCTACCTATTTTTATACCTTTCATGAAAATGAAATGGTATATTAATTTCGTCACGAAACCGAAAATTGTAAGTCCTTAAAGGAAAATAGATAGACCCACCATTAAGTATACCGAAATAATCAGGTTGAAGAGCTGAGTTGTTTTAGCCATGTCCGTCTGTCCGTCTGTCTGTTTGTATGCAAACTAGTCCCTCAATTTTTGAGATATCTTGATAAAATTTGGTGAGCAGGTGTATTTGGGTGTCCGATTAGACATTTGTCGGAACCGACCGGATCGGACCACTATAGCATATATCCTCCATACAACCGATTTTTCAGAAAAAGAGGATTTTTGTAATATCTTACCCAATTTAACAGATTGAAGCTTCAAACTTCACCATATACTTTCGTATATTGAACATATTGTTGCCTGAAAAAATTTATGAGATCGGTCGTATATATAGTATATATCCCCCACAACCGATTGTTCAGATAAGGAACTTTTCGTAATTACTGCCCTATTTTAAGAGCTATAGGCTTCAAATTTCAGCGAATGCTTACTTATATAGCATATATTGTTGTCTGAAAAAATCATAAAGATCGCTGGTATATATAGTATATATATGGTGGTATATATAGTATATATATATAGTATATATATATATATTTTCGCAAATTTTAGCCCCATTTCAACAGCTAGAAGCTTCAAATTTCACCGAATATTTACTTATATAGCATATATTGTTGTCTGAAAAAATCATAGAGATCGGTTGTATATATAGTATATATCTCATACAAACGATTTTTCAGATAAGAAACTTTTCGCAATTAAAAAAAAAAAAAAAAAAAAACTTTTCACAATTTCTACCCCATTTTAACAGCTATAAGCTTCAAATTTCACTGATTGCTTACGTATATAGCATATATTGTTGTCTGAAAAAATCATAGAGATCGGTTCTATATATAGTATATATCTCATACAACCGATTGTTCAGATAAGAAACTTTTCGCAATTTCTACCCCATTTTAACAGCTAGAAGCTTCAAATTTCACCAACTGCTTACGTGTATAGCATATATTGATGTCTGAAAAAATCATTGAGATCGGTGATATACATAGTATATATCTCATACAACCGATTGTTCAGATAAGAAACTTTGCGCAATTTCTGCCCCGTTTTAACAGTTAGAAGCTTCAAATTTCACAAAATGCTTTCGTATATAGCATATATTGTTGTCTGAAAAAATCATAGAGATCGGTGGTATATATATTATATACTTCATATAAACTGTCATATTGACCCCTTTTTTACGGCTAGAAGCTTCAAGATTCATCAAATTTCATCAAATAATTACGTTTACGTCATATATTTTTGAAATACGTGATTCGTAGCCATAGTTTTTACATGCAGACCACAAAAAACGTGAAGCTTTGCATCCTCACACAGATTACCTACCTATTTTTTATTTTATATTTATCTTAAAAATCGTTTAGATATGTTCAAATTTCACCAAATGCTTACGTGTATAGCATATATTGTTTTCTGAGAAAATCATAGATACCGGTGGTATATATAGTATATATCCCATACAACCGATTGTTCAGATAAGAAACTTTGCGCAATTTCTTCCCCATTTTAACAGTTATAAGCTTCAAATTTCACCGATTGCTTACGTATATAGTATGTATTGTTGTGTCAAAAAATCATAGAGATCGGTGATATATATAATATATATATGATGGTATATATAGTATATATATATAGTATATATATATTTTTTTTACGATTTTGGCCCCATTTTAACAGCTAGAAACTTCAAATTTCACAAAATGCTTACGTATATAGCATATATTGTTGTCTGAAAAAATCATAGAGATCGGTCGTATATATATTATATACTTCATATAAACTGTCATTTTCACCCCTTTTTTACGGCTAGAATCTTCAAAATTCATCAAATTTCATCAAATAGTTACGTTTTCGTCATATATTTTTGAAATACGTGATTCGTAGTCATAGTTTTTACACGCAGACCACAAAAAACCTGAAACTTTGCATCCTCACACAAAGTACCTACCCGTTTTTTATTTTATATTTATCTTAAAAATCGTTAAGGTATGTAGATCTGTTCACTATATATTTCTTATCTTATACATCCGATTATTCGGAGATTACGAACGGGATAAGATTATTGTTCAGCCCCGTTCATGAAAGGTATGAAGTCTTCGGCACAGCCGAAGACAGTCCCGTTCTTACTTGTTCTTCTTCTATTTGCTCCTCTCTTTGTTCTTCCATTTGCTTCTCTTTTTCTTCTTCTTTTTCTTCTTCTTCTGGTTCCTCTTCAAAATCGGAGGCTGATTCCAAGAGGAATGTGCTAAAGTCTATTTCTATTTCTTTTTCAAATCTCGTTGGTACTATGAATTCTATATCATATCTTGCCAGTGACGACACCGATTTGTCTCTAACGCTAGTAAAAATTTGATATGCTTGGGCTTTACGATTAACGTCTAGTTACCATTTAACTGTTGTATCGTTTTTCCTATTTTATTAAATGCTTCAACTATTATTTTGAGATGCTTTACTACCGTTTCTGCCTTTACTTTTGTATTTATACTCAGTTGAGCAGAGCTCACAGAGTATATTAACTTTGATTGGATAACGGTTGGTTGTACAGGTATAAAGGCATCGAGATAGATGTAGACTTCCATATATCAAAATCATCAGCATCGAAAAAAATTCTGATTGAGCCATGTCCGTCCGTCCGTCCGTCCGTTACACCGATAACTTGAGTACATTTTGAGGTATCTTGATGAAATTTGGTATATTGGTTCGTGAGCACTCATCTCAGATCGCTATTTAAAATGAACGATATCGGAATATAACCACGCCCACTTTTTCGATATCGAAAATTTCGAAAAATCGAGAAAGTGCGATAATTCATTACCAAAGACGGATAAAGCGATGAAATTTGGTAGGTAAGTTAACCTTATAACGCAGAATAGAAAATTAGTAAAATTTTGGACAATGGGCGTGGCACCGCCCACTTTTAAAAGAAGGTAATTTAGAAGTTTTGCAAGCTGTAATTCTGCAGTCGTTGAAGATATCATGATGAAATTTGGCAGAAACGTTACTCCTAACGCCCACTTTAAAAAACAATTTTTTTAAGTCAAATTAAAAAAAAGTTAATATCTTTACAGTATATAAATAAATTATGTCAACATTCAACTTCAGTAATGATATGGTACAACAAAATACAAAAATAAAAGAAAATTTCAAAACGGGCGTGGCTCCGCCCTTTTTCATTTAATTTGTCTAGGATACTTCAAATGCCATAAGTCGAACAAAAATTTACCAATCCATGTGAAATTTGGTAGGGGCTTAGATTCTAGGACGATAACTGTTTTCTGTGAAAAAGGGCGAAATTGGTTGAAGCCACGCCCAGTTTTTATACACAGTCGACCGTCTGTCCTTCCGCTCGGCCCTTAACATGATAACTTGAACAAAAATCGATATATCTTTACTAAACTCAGTTTACGTAATTATCTGAACTCACTTTGTATTTATACAAAAAATGGCCGAAATCCGACTATGACCACGCCCACTTTTTCGATATCGAAAATTACGAAAAATTAAAAAAGTGCCATAATTCTATACCAAATACGAAAAAAGGAATGAAACATGGTAATTGGGTTGGTTAATTAACGCAAAATATAACTTTAGAAAAAAACTTTGTAAAATGGGTGTGACACCTACCATATTAAGTAGAAGAAATGAAAAAGTTCTGCAGGACAGAATCAAAAGCCCTTGGAATCTTGGCAGGAATACTGTTCGTGGTATTACATATATAAATAAATTAGTGGTACCCGACAGATGATGGTCTAGGTCAACCTGGTCCACAGTTTGGTCGATATCTCGAAAATGCCTTCACATATACAACTACCACCACTCCCTTTTAAAACCCTCATTAATACCTTTAATTTGATACCCATATCGTACAAACACATTATAGAGTCACCCCTGGTCCACCTTTATGGCGATATCTCGAAAAGGCGTCCACCTATAGAACTAAAGCCCACTTCCTTTTAAAATACTCATCACTTTTCGTTTGATACCCATATTGTACAAATCCATTTAGATTCAACCCTGGTCCACTTTTATAACGATATCCCTAAATAGCGTCTACCTATAGAACAAAGGCCCACGCCCTTTAAAAAACTCATTAACACCTTTCATTTGATACCCATATCGTACAAACAAATTTTAGGGTCCCCCTGGTCCACCATTATGGCGATATCTCGAAAAGGCGACCACCTATAGAACGAAGACCCACTCTCTTTTAAAAACACTCATTAACACCTTTCATTTGATACCCATATCGTACAAACAAATTCTAGATTCACCCCTGGTCCACCTTTATGGCGATATCTCGAAAAGGCGTCCTCCTATAGAACTAAGGCCCACTCACTTTTAAAATACTCATTAACACCTTTCATTTGATACCCATATCGTACAAACAAATTCTAGAGTCAGCCCTGATCCACCTTTATGGCGATATCCCTAAATGGCGTCCACCAATACAAATATGGACCACTCCCTCTTAAAATACTCTTTAATACCTTCCATTTGATACACATGTCATACAAACACAGTCCAGGGTTACCCTAGGTTCATTTTCCTACATGGTGATTTTCCCTTATTTTGTCTCCATAGCTCTCAACTGAGTATGTAATGTTCGGTTACACCCGAACTTAACCTTCCTTACTTGTTTTATACTCAGTTGAGCTGAGCTCACAGAGTATATTAACTTTGATTGGATAACGGTTGGTTGTACAGATATAAAGGAATCGAGATAGATATAGATTTCCATATATCAAAATCATCAGGATCGATTGAGCCATGTCCGTCCGTCCGTTAACATGATAACTTGAATAAATTTTTAGGTATCTTGATGAAATTTGGTATGTAGGTTCCTGAGCACTCATCTCAGATCGCTATTTAAAATGAACGATATCGGAATATAACCACGCCCACTTTTTCGATATCGAAAATTTCGAAAAACCGAAAAAGTGCGATAATTCATTACCAAAGACGGATAAAGCGATGAAGCTTGGTAGGTGAGTTGAACTTATGACGCAGAATAGAAAATTGGTAAAATTTTGGACAATGCGCGTGGCACCGCCCACTTTTAAAAGAAGGTAATTTAAAACTTTGCAAGCTGTAATTTGGCAGCCGTAGAAGATATCATGATGACTGTATGTATGCTTAATAAAAATTAGCAAAATCGTAGAACGACCACGCCCACTTTTGAAAAAAAAAAATTTTTTTAAGTCAAATTTAACAAAAAATTTAATATTTTTACAGTATTTAAGTAAATTATGTCAACATTCAACTCCAGTAATGATATGGTGCAACAAAATACAAAAACAAAAGAAAATATCAAAATGGGCGTGGCTTCGCCCTTTTTCATTTAATTTGTCTAGGATAATTTTAATGCCATAAGTCGAACAAAAATTTACCATCCTTGTGAAATTTGGTAAGGGCTTAGATTCTAAGACGATAACTGTTTTCTGCGAAAAAGGGTGAAATCGGTTGAAGCCACGCCCAGTTTGTATACACAGTCGACCGTCTGTGCTTCACGCACTTATCTGAACTCACTTTGTATTGGTATAAAAAATGGTCGAAATCCGACTATGACCACGCCCACTTTTTCGATATCGAAAATTACGAAAAATAAAAAAAAATGCCATAATTCTATACCAAATACGAAAAAAGGGATGAAACATGGTAATTGGATTGGTTAATTGACGCAAAATATAACTTTATAAAAAAACTTTGTAAACTGGGTGTGACACCTACCATATTAAGTACAAGAAAATGAAAAAGTTCTGCAGGGCGGAATAAAAAACCCTTGAAATCTTGGCAGGAATACTGTTCGTGGTATTACATATATAAATATATTAGCGGTATCTAACAGATGATATTCTGGATCACCCTGGTCCACATTTTGGTCGATATCTGGAAAACGGCATCACATATACAACTACAACCACTCCCTTTTAAAACCCTCATTAACATCTTTCATTTGATACCCATATCGTACAAACAAATTCTAGAGTCAGCCCTGGTCCACCTTTATGGCGATATCCCTAAATGGCGTCCACATATAGGACTATGGCCCACTCCCTCATAAAATACTCTTTAATACCTTACACATGTCATACAAACACATTCCAGGGTTACCTCGGTTAATTTTCCTGCATGGTTATTTTCCCTTATGTTGTCAGCATAGCTCTCAACTGAGTATGTAATGTTCGGTTACACCCGAACTTAACCTTCCTTACTTGTTATTAATACATTTGTAAGATTTTTCTCCTATCGTTTTTTCTTCTATGAGTAGTTTAACGATATCTTCCCATTTGCCCATTGGTGATGATAGATAAAAAAGTTTTTTAAACCTTATCTAAACCGTCGGCGCGGCTGGCATATCGGTTTTTTAGGAATTTGTTATGGGTTGAATAGAGCTTCAGAAACAAATTAATGCAAACAACTACACAGATGATTAGAAGCATGACCTTAATGGTATCCAGTGCCTCAGTATGGTCTAGTACTTGGTTTTTCTATTTTTGATTATCGGCCTCCCATCGTAAAAAAATGAATGCAAAATATATATATATTTTTTTTTTGTTTTCTTTATTTTTCATTTATTCATTTGTTGTCATTATATTATTCAGTTCTTCCTAAATATTTGACTTCGAACATATATATTTCTTCAGCTGTTGTTGCTATTGGGTTCCTTACATTTCATATTGTTGGTTTCCCTAGGCATAGCAATATCCTTCCACATTTGCTTCAACCATATTAATATTTTTTATCATCTCACCTCAAGTGCGCCTTTTGCATAAGTTCTAGCCTTCCTAACTCTTTCCATGTTATTTAAAATCAAAAAAAAAAAATATTTTTCTTCTTTTTTTTCGACACCCTAATGCTTATATTTTTTATTTTTATAATTATTATTTTTTAATTCCTTGATTTCTTGCTTTAGTTTAATTTTTTCTTCCTTATTTGTACTTAAATTCATTCTTTCGTAAAGCTTAGCTATTGATTTCCTAACGTTAAATTGTTTTCCCCTCTTTTCCTTTTTAACTTTATTGGCTTTGGAATTTTTGGTTCTACAATTTTTGGACCCTATTTCGTTTTTAACACGCTTTTATTAGCTTGGCCTGTATCTATGTAACGGAATCTTTGAGCTTAATTTTCACCGGTTTCTAGAAGTCTGATTAATTTGAAACTTTGCATACGTATCAAGGACCGATGACAATGCATTCATGTGATGGTGTGGTGACATAAGGTCAACGGCCATAAGGTCAATTGGCCTTATTACCACTTTGAATGGCCATAAGTTTGACTAAAACTTTGCACACTTATCAAGGCTCGATGGCAATGCATTAATGTGATGGCTTGGTGACATAAGGTCAACGGCCATAAGGTCAATTGGCCTTATTACCAGTTTGAATGGCCACAAGTTTGATTGAAACTTTGCACACGTATCAAGATTCGATAACAATGCATTAAAGTGACGGTGTGTTGACATAAGGTCAACGGTCATAAGGTCAATTGGCCTTATTACCACTTTGAATGGCCGCAAGTTTGATTGAAGCTTTGCACACGTATCAAGGCTTGATGACAATGCATTAATGTGATGGCGTGGTGACATATGGTCAACGGCCATAAGGTCAATTGGCCTTATTACCACTTTGAATGGCCATACGTTTGATTGAAACTTTGCACACATATTAAGGCTCGATGGCAATGCATTAATGTGATGGTGTGGTGACATAAGGTCAACGGCCATAAGGTCAATTGGTCTTAGTACCACTTTGAATGGCCATAAGTTTGATTTGAAACTTTGCACACGTATCTAGGCTCGATGACAATGCATTAATGTGATGGTGTGGTGACATAAGGTCAACGGTCATAAGGTCAATTGGCCTTATTACGACTTTGAATGGCCATATGTTTGATTGAAACTTTGCACACGTATCAACGCTCGATGACAATGCAATAATGTGATGGTGGGTGACATAAGGTTAGCGATAGTTAATTAAGTTATTAATAAAATTTAATTTAATTTTTCGGGATCCTGCCATCTTTGCTGCTCTCGTCTATAATACCAATGATCTGCCGACCCTGCAATTTCGGCGAAAGACCGCGTCCAGCCTCCCTTCTTCTGGGCCCTTTTCGGTGCCGTCGGGTTGGATTCATCCATGGACCGCTGGCGTTTCGAGGTTTCATCACTCTCGACTAAAACTTTTAAAATTACTTGAACTAAAAAATTAAAAATAAATAATAGTTTAAAAAAACAAAAAAAAAACACGCTTTTGTAGCTAACCGAACTAAAAAATAGAAAATAATTTTCAATTAAAAAGAATTTATATAACAGTAGTAGAAGGTCAAACAATCATTTATAGTTAATCACCTCAAAATAAAATTATAATAAAATTTAAGTTATTAACAGAATATTTTAAATCACAGTACAAAACGTGGTTTATTTTTTTTTTTATTTTTATAAAAAGCGTGGGGTGCTTGATATTGAATGTTACAATCATTCTATTGGCAACTATCTGAGAGGAAAGATATGAAATGTAGTCAAATGCACCCACGCTTTTTCTTTTCTTTGTCAATTCCAAAGTCAATTCCAAAGTAATGCAGTTAAACTATAAAAGATTTGGTCAAACTGGTCTTGGTCTTTTATGTTCTCTTCTGGGAACATAATTTAGAGGGGAAAAATATATGTTACCCGGCCTATGAAAAGGTGGCTTATGACTCAAAAAAGAAATTGCGAGAAACAGCTGTTAAAGATAAACAATGCATTTCTTCAGTTTCTTAGTAGTATTCTTTTTTTTTAGTCATAAGCCACTTTTCATAGGCCGGGTCACATATGTATTTTACAGCAAAAATATAAAATTTTTGCTCGTTAATAGGCAGCCGTTAGGCGGTCCAAAAGCCCTATATACTTATTGTAGGGTGCTTCTTGTCCGCGCTGTTGATTTGCCGTTGCATGGGAGTTGGTTCATTGGCGATGATTTGTCGATACGGGAAAATCATTTTTTTTGCTATTTTATTTTATTCCACTTCTTGTGCGCGCTGTTGTTTTGCAGTTGCACGGGATGTGGTTCATTGCCTATGATTTGTCGATCCGGGAAAATCCTTCTTTTTTTTTCTACTTTAGATTATGCCACTTCTTGTGCGCGCTGTTGAGTTGCAGTTGCATGGGATGTGGTTCATTGGCGATGATTTGTCGATCCGGGAAAGTCCATTTTTTTTTTGCTATTTTATTTTATAGTGACGTTTCCCTATAGGGCTTAGGCTGTATAATCAGCCAGTGGTATCCTTGCCAGTAATGAACTTAGGCTGAATAATCAGCCAGCAGAATCGTAGGCAGGCTCGCCATATAAAAGGATTGTAAATAACTTTACTCGCAAAAGTAAAACCAGTGTTTGCAGTTTAAGTATGCATTTATTTTTTTCAAATATTGTCAGCTTATTTATACTAAATGGTTCAAAACATATTCTTACATACATATTTACTTTAAACTTTACATACCTACATATCTAAATACAAATCGACACAAATACGTACCTTCATATTTATGTTGATCTGTGACGTCTGTGGGAAATGCAGTATCAGCAAATTCGCCTAAATGCAAATTTGTATTAGTGGAATTGCGCTATCAGCAACAACTAAAAAATGCGCTGCTTTGTGTTGATTAAAGTTTAGACGCATTTTGTCACAGGGTGGCACATTAAGTGGTTTACACATTTTGGCATTGCAATTGTTGGCAACCTCTTGGTAAATACTAAAAGTTTTGCAGGATCCACTTTATTTTGTGCCTCGAGATTTGTCAACTCTGCCACCCCTTATAGCTGGAGTCTGGACCTGGCGAGTGCAGGACACGAACACAGAACGTGCTGAACCGTTTCTTCTTGCAGCTCGCATTTCTATACCTGCTGTTACTGACGAGGCCTAATTTATAAGTATGTGATGCTAGAAGGCAGTAGTATGCCCATAGTGAGCCTTAAGTCTTCTCTCTTGAGAGATATGAGCCAGTTTGTGAGTCTTTTATCGTACGCTTTGTACTTTATATTTCAAATTTTGCAACCCAGCGCCTTTTCTCCTGGATGGATCATATGCTAATCCTGTTTCCCCTTGATGAAATAATGTGTGGAATTATTGCCTTGATCGCCGCCTGACTATCAATATATTTATTGACGTGGCCGCCTGAAATCCGCTGCAGTCATCTGGCAGCCTGTAGATCTACTTATTTCTGGATCGACACACTATACAGCAGACCCGACCCTTTCCGCTAACTTGTAGCCATCTGTATAGACGTGAGTTTGTTGTTCTGTCATTTCTGCACCCTGAACCAACCCTTCGGCTCAATTATGGTTCCCAAAAGTCTTTCGAGGCTTAGATAAGGCACCTTTTGCCCGGTATTAGAAGGCACAATACTGCTATTGCCATATGCCGGGATGTGCAGAATGGCATGCAATGCTGCTGATGGGGTAGTTTTTGAGGCTTCTGTTATGCTTGTCGATGATAATATGCATACCTTCTCCAGTTTTTTATATACGTACTTTTTTTGTAAGGTTTTCCAACAATACAAGAACCCCACAGTAAAGTAGGAATTTGACAATTGCCGTAAATACCCGACGAGAGAGTTTGGGTGATAGGCCACACGTGCATCCTAGTATCCTCTTGCATGCATACAGTGCCGCGGAGGCTTTCGTCGCTCTCTATTCCACATTGGGTTTCCACGACAACTAAAAGTGCGAGCACACAAAGCGACGCGACACGTAGCGAAAAAATATCCTTTGCATGTATTCTTATGGAACCATGCACAAATAGCGACAGTTGGACGACACGACACGACCAAGTTGACCAATTAGGCAAAAATGCTGCGAATATTTTGTGGAACGTGTCGCTACGTGTCACGTCGCTTAGTGTGCACGCACCTTTACTATCTAGTATGACTCCTAGATATTTTGTGCTACATTTTTCCTGTAGGGCTAACCCTCCAACCTTAGGCTTTGTCGAAATAGGGACCCTATATTTCCTAGTAAATAATCCTAAATCGGGTTTTTCCTCGTGTGTGGTTAAACCAACTCCAGATGTCCAGGCATTAACATCCCGAAATGCATGATCCATTAGAAATATGATATTAAGACTGAAACGTCATCTTCTTATGTCGTAGGTTTGACTGGTCCACCGTCGAACCACCTACGCAATTGGTTGATAACCAGCGTCCACAGCATTGATGATAAACCCCCACCATGTTCCGTACGCGGATTTCAGTACAAAATCAGGGAAATTTTCAGTAGGCTTTTGAGTAACTTCCTGTGCAGCTAGAGTTATGAGCCGGCCGGAACAGCGCTAAAAACAAAATTTCTAAAATGTGTTGGTTTGATGAGCTTGAGGCCGTAAAGTAAATAAAACACGTTTATTTTCCTTTTTATTGTTAAAATATTTAATTGGTCGATATTTCGAATTCAACCTGAAGTCATCATCAGGACTATCATAAGCAAGAAAACAAAAACCAAAGACTTGAGAATTTTTACGAGTTAAAATATGTACAAACATATATATATATATATATATATATATATATATATGCGGACAAATAGAACTTACACGCAATGATGTGCTTGATCGACTGATCAGGTGGTTGAAAAGTTTGTTTAAAAGGAATCAAATAAAACAAGTAAGGAAGGCTAAGTTCGGGTGTAACCGAACATTACATACTCAGTTGAGAGCTGTGGAGACAAAGTAAGGGAAAATCACCATGTTGTAAAAAGAACCTAGGGTAACCCTGGAATGTGTTTGTATAACATTTGTATCAAATGGAAGGTATTAAAGAGTATTTTAAGAGGAAGTGGGCCATAGTTCTATAGATGGACGCCATTTAGGGATATCGCCATAAAGGTGGACCAGGCCTGACTCTAGAATTTATTTGTACGATATGGGTATCAAATGAAATGTGTTAATGATAATTTTAAAAGGGAGTGGGCCTAAGTTCTATAGGTGGACGCCTTTTCGAGATATCGCCATAAAGGTTGACCAGGGGTGACTCTACAATTTATTTTGTACGATATGGGTATCAAATGAAAGGTATTAATGATTATTTTAAAACGGCGTGGGCCTAAGTTCTATAGATGGACGCCTTTTCGAGATATCGCCATAAAGATGGACCAGGGTTGACTCTAGAATTTGTTTGTACGATATGAGTATCAAATGAAAGGTGTTAATGAGTATTTTAAGAGGGCGTGGGCCTTAGTTCTATATGTGGACGCCTTTTCGAGATATCGCCATAAAGGTGGATCAGGGGCAGGCATGCTTAACCAACGAACCGATATCATTTCGTTACGATAATCAACGTTAATAAACGAAAAAAAGTCATTTCGTTTCGTTTATTAACGTTAATTATCGTAACGAAATGATATCGGTTCCTTCATTAAGCATGCCTGGCCAGGGCTGACTCTAGCATTTGTTTGTACTATATGGGTATCAAATGAAAAAATGAAAGGTGTTAATGAGTATTTTAAAAGGGAGTGGGCCTTAGTTCTATAGGTGGATGCCTTTTCGGGATATCGCCATAAACGTGGACCAGGGGTGACTCTAGAATGCGTTTGTACAATATGGGTATCAAATGAAAGGTGTTAATGAGTATTTTAAAAGGGTATGGGCCCTAGTTCTATGTGTTGACGCCTTTTCGGGATATCGCCATAAACGTGGACCAGGGGTGACTCTAGAATTTGTTTTTACAATATGGGTATAAATGAAAGGTGTTAATGAGTATTTTAAAAGGGAGTGGGCCTTAGTTCTATGGGTGGATGCCTTTTCGAGATATCGCCATAAAGGTGGGCCAGGGGTGACTCTAGATTTTTTTTTGTATGATATGGGTATCAAATGAAAGGTGTTAATGAGCATTTTAAAAAGGAGTGGGCCTTAGTTCTATAGGTGGACGCCTTTTCGAGATATCGCCATAAACGTGGACCAGGGGTGACTCTAGAATGTGTTTGTACGATATGGGTATCAAATTAAAGGTGTTAATGAGTATTTTAAAAGGGAGTGGGCCTTAGTTCTATAGGTGGATGCCTTTTCGAGATATCGCCATAAAGGTGGGCCAGGGGTGACTCTAGATTTTTTTTGTACGATATGGGTATCAAATGAAAGGTGTTAATGAGTATTTTAAAAAGGAGTGGGCCTTAGTTCTATATATGGGCGCGTTTTCGAGATATCGCCATAAACGTGGACCAGGGGTGACTCTAGAATGTGTTTGTACGATATGGGTATCAAATTAAAGGTATTATTGAGGGTTTTAAAATGGAGTGGCCCTTAGTTGTATATGTGAAGGCGTTTTCGACATATCGACCAAAATGTGGACCAAGGTGATCCAGAACATCATCTGTCGGGTACCGCTAATTTATTTATATATGTAATATCACGAACAGTATTCCTTCCAAGATTCCAAGGGCTTTTGATTTCGCCCTGCAAAACTTTTTCATTTTCTTCTGCTTAATATGGTAGGTGTCACACCCGTTTTACCAAGTTGTTTCTAAAGTTATATTTTGCGTCAATAGACCAATTGAATTTAAAAAAAAAATTTTTTTAAAGTGGGCGTGGTCGTTCTCCGATTTTGCTAATTTTTATTAAGCAGACATATAGTAATAAGAGTAACGTTCCTGCCAAACTTCATCATTATATCTTCAACGACTGGCAAATTACAGCTTGCAAAACTTCTAAATTACCTTCTTTTAAAAGTGGGCGGTGCCACGCCCTTTGTCCAAAATTTTACTAGTTTTCTATTCTGCGTCATAAGTTCAACTCACGTACCAAGTTTCATCGCTTAATCCGTATTTGGTAATGAATTATCGCACTCTTTCGATTTTTCGATATCGAAAAAGTGGGCGTGGTTATTGTCCGATATCGTTCAATTTAAATAGCAATCTGAGATGAGTGCCCAGGAACCTACATACCAAATTTCATCAAGATACCTCCAAATTTACTCAAGTTATCGTGTTAACGGACAGACGGACGGACGGACGGACATGGCTCAATCGAATTTTTTTTCGATACTGACGATTTTGATATATGGAGGTCTATATCTATCTCGATTCCTTTATACCTGTACAACCAACCGTTATCCAATCAAAGTTAATATACTCTGTGAGCTCTGCTCAACTGAGTATAATAAAAGTATAAACAAATGTGAACACCGTAAGTACCGTATATGTAAAGAAAAATTAATACCAACAATACTTATATAGAAACAGCATAGAATAATAAGACAAAAAGCATATGTATCATCTTCATTCTTGTTGTTGTAACCAGGTTATATTGTTCTATTACTATGAGTCATGCGCAGCCTGCATTGTGTGCTTTTGTTGTTTCAGCACAAAGTTTCGGCAAACCCTTGCATATTGCTCAGTGTCTGATTTAAAATTCATCCTCCTATTATTAGGGGTGTTCAAAATATGAAGCATTTTCAAAATATATCTTTTGTTATAGTGTTTATCGTATCCAAAATTCTAACGTTTTCAAAATCGGGGTGATGCCCAGTATTATTGCAATGGGCAGACAAGGCTGTATTATTTTCCAAAGAATTGTTCCTTAACTTTATATTCGACTTGTGTCCGGAAATCCCCGTCTTCAGTTTTTGCTTAGTAGTCCCTACATATACCTTGTTGCATATGTTGGACCCGTCATCAGTGCATGGAATTTGATAAATTAAGTCAGATTTCTCCATCTTAGGAATCCTGTCTTTCATGTTGCTCTATACCTGTCTGAATAAGTTTGAACTTCTGATTCTCTCTGCTATTCCAGGGACATATGTTACTGATTTGTATATTTTGGCATTTGTGTCACTTGACCTGGCGTAGTGGGTTCTTTTGTGAAAATTTCGTACCAGTTTATTTACCAGTTCGTGTGGAAATTCATTTTGTGCTAACGTTTTCTTAATTATAGATATGTTCTTCTTGTGAAACACTTTGTCGCTTATCGTAAGAACCCTTCTAATGAAATTCTTCGCGGTATTCGAGATTGTTTTGCGTCCATGTTGTAATTAATAAGCCTCCCTGATGCGGTATTTTCTTGTACCAGTCGATTAGTAATTCATTATTCTTCCTTATTATCAAAGTATCAAGATAAGGTAAATGACCATCTTTTTCTACCTCTATCGTGAACTGAATGGTCCGGTTGTACCCATTGAGCATATTAATCATGTTGTCAATCTCGTCTGTTCAGACAACAGCAAATAAGTCGTCGACATATTTGGTCAAAAGACGTGGCTTGATAGTGGCGTCTATTTCAAATTTGCTCAACAATTCCTCCATGACGATATCGGCTATGACTGGGGACGCTGGTGATCCCATGGGCATTCCTGGCGTTGTTCATAGAACTTTCCATTATATTTAAAGTAGCGATTATCTTTGATGCAGTATTTTACCATGGTTAAAACAAGTCCTTGGGTATCGATGTGTGTTCTTTTATGTCATTCCACCTAGCAGCTATGATATGAATGGCAACATCTACCGGAATGCTGGGGAATAAAGATATTACATCGAAAGACACTAAACTTTCGTCATCGTAAATATATGTACCCTTTATCTTCTCTTTGAACTCTGTCGCATCTTTGACGTTGTAATTGGAAGATTTAGTTAAGTGTTTCAGAATCTTGATGACATATTTACATAATTTGTATGATGGGGAGTTAACGGACGAACAAGTAGGCCGAAGCGGTATGCCGTCTTTATGTGCTTTCGGCAGATCATATATTCTGGGTGGGTTGGCGTTTTTACAAGTGAGGGAATTCTTTTCTTTCAAACCAATGCAACCTAACTTGAACATCTTTTCAACTATGTCGTTAATATTCTCTTGCAATTTGTTCGTCGGGTCCCGTTTCAGAACTCTGGATGTGGAAATATTGTTCACTATTATTTGCATCTTTTTATCGTATTCCGTTTTGTCCATTGTTACCGTGACGTTGCCTTTGTCCCCGCTTAGTACAAGCAATTGGTTGTTGCTTTTAAGAAAACTTTTTGATTTCTGTAAAGTCTCATATGTGAACCTGCCCCTCAGTGAAATTGTTTTTTGTTTAGGTGATCCTGTATGAGTGCAGTCAATTTGTTTCTCCCCATTTCCTGTTTTTTTTATCTTGTAAAGTTTGCAGAACATTCTCCTCGTCTGCAATGAACTTGAAAAGGGGGAAATTCCTGTTATTTGATGGGAGGGCATATTTTGGACCTTGTGAAAGAAGCCAATTTATATCTTCCGGAATGTTTAATTCCGTTGTGTTACAAAACTACTCTGGTACCACCCTAATATTTAATTTCTTCATTTCTTCCGGTCTCAGATTTTCGCACTTATTTGTATGTGCTTTCCTAATGTTAATCGTTCAACAAATAATCTTCTCTCTCAAAAAATGCGGTTAAGTAGCGTGAGTCGAGTATTTGTTTGATCTGAGTTCTCAGTATAATCGTCCCTCTTCTCTTTTGTCTTAAAAGTTCGTGTTTGATGCATATAATTATGTTAAGTAGCTTCCTCTGCACTTTATCAATATATGTGGATACCATATTCGTGAACTTACGTGGAATTCGTCTGTTGTAGATATTGTTGTTTATGGCTTACATGATCTTTATACCTTTCATGAAAATGAAATGGTATATTAATTTTTTTTTTTTATTTTTTTATTAATTTCGTCACGAAACCGAAAATTGTAAGTCCTTAAAGGAAAAAAGATAGACCCACCACTAAGTATACCGAAATAATCAGGTTGAAGAGCTGAGTTGTTTTAGCCATGTCCGTCTGTCCGTCTGTCCGTCTGTCTGTTTGTATGCAAACTAGTCCCTCAATTTTTGAGATATCTTGATAAAATTTGGTGAGCAGGTGTATTTGGGTGGCCGATTAGACATTTGTCGGAACCGACCGGATCGGACCACTATAGCATATATCCTCCATACAACCGATTTTTCAGAAAAAGAGGATTTTTGTAATATCTTACCCAATTTAACAGATTGAAGCTTCAAACTTCACCATATACTTTCGTATATTGAACATATTGTTGCCTGAAAAAATTTATGAGATCGGTCGTATATATAGTATATATCCCCCACAACCGATTGTTCAGATAAGGAACTTTTCGTAATTACTGCCCTATTTTAAGAGCTAGAGGCTTCAAATTTCAGCGAATGCTTACTTATATAGCATATATTGTTGTCTGAAAAAATCATAAAGATCGGTGGTATATATAGTATATATATGGTGGTATATATAGCATATATATATAGTATATATATATATATTTTCGCAAATTTTAGCCCCATTTTAACAGCTAGAAGCTTCAAATTTCACCGAATATTTACTTATATAGCATATATTGTTGTCTGAAAAAATCATAGAGATCGGTTGTATATATAGTATATATCTCATACAACCGATTTTTCAGATAAGAAACTTTTCGCAATTAAAAAAAAAAAAACTTTTCACAATTTCTACCCCATTTTAACAGCTATAAGCTTCAAATTTCACTGATTGCTTACGTATATAGCATATATTGTTGTCTGAAAAAATCATAGAGATCGGTTCTATATATAGTATATATCTCATACAACCGATTGTTCAGATAAGAAACTTTTCGCAATTTCTACCCCATTTTAACAGCTAGAAGCTTCAAATTTCACCAACTGCTTACGTGTATAGCATATATTGATGTCTGAAAAAATCATTGAGATCGGTGATATACATAGTATATATCTCATACAACCGATTGTTCAGATAAGAAACTTTGCGCAATTTCTGCCCCGTTTTAACAGCTAGAAGCTTCAAATTTCACAAAATGCTTTCGTATATAGCATATATTGTTGTCTGAAAAAATCATAGAGATCGGTGGTATATATATTATATACTTCATATAAACTGTCATATTGACCCCTTTTTTTACGGCTAGAAGCTTCAAGATTCATCAAATTTCATCAAATAATTACGTTTACGTCATATGTTTTTGAAATACGTGATTCGTAGCCATAGTTTTTACATGCAGACCACAAAAAACGTGAAGCTTTGCATCCTCACACAGATTACCTACCTATTTTTATACCTTTCATGAAAATGAAATGGTATATTAATTTCGTCACGAAACCGAAAATTGTAAGTCCTTAAAGGAAAATAGATAGACCCACCATTAAGTATACCGAAATAATCAGGTTGAAGAGCTGAGTTGTTTTAGCCATGTCCGTCTGTCCGTCTGTCCGTCTGTCTGTTTGTATGCAAACTAGTCCCTCAATTTTTGAGATATCTTGATAAAATTTGGTGAGCAGGTGTATTTGGGTGTCCGATTAGACATTTGTCGGAACCGACCGGATCGGACCACTATAGCATATATCCTCCATACAACCGATTTTTCAGAAAAAGAGGATTTTTGTAATATCTTACCCAATTTAACAGATTGAAGCTTCAAACTTCACCATATACTTTCGTATATTGAACATATTGTTGCCTGAAAAAATTTATGAGATCGGTCTTATATATAGTATATATCCCCCACAACCGATCGTTCAGATAAGGAACTTTTCGTAATTACTGCCCTATTTTAAGAGCTAGAGGCTTCAAATTTCAGCGAATGCTTACTTATATAGCATATATTGTTGTCTGAAAAAATCATAAAGATCGGTGGTATATATAGTATCTATATGGTGGTATATATAGTATATATATATAGTATATATATATATATTTTCGCAAATTTTAGCCCCATTTTAACAGCTAGAAGCTTCAAATTTCACCGAATATTTACTTATATAGCATATATTGTTGTCTGAAAAAATCATAGAGATCGGTTGTATATATAGTATATATCTCATACAACCGATTTTTCAGATAAGAAACTTTTCGCAATTAAAAAAAAAAAAAAAAAAAACTTTTCACAATTTCTACCCCATTTTAACAGCTATAAGCTTCAAATTTCACTGATTGCTTACGTATATAGCATATATTGTTGTCTGAAAAAATCATAGAGATCGGTTCTATATATAGTATATATCTCATACAACCGATTGTTCAGATAAGAAACTTTTCGCAATTTCTACCCCATTTTAACAGCTAGAAGCTTCAAATTTCACCAACTGCTTACGTGTATAGCATATATTGATGTCTGAAAAAATCATTGAGATCGGTGATATACATAGTATATATCTCATACAACCGATTGTTCAGATAAGAAACTTTGCGCAATTTCTGCCCCGTTTTAACAGTTAGAAGCTTCAAATTTCACAAAATGCTTTCGTATATAGCATATATTGTTGTCTGAAAAAATCATAGAGATCGGTGGTATATATATTATATACTTCATATAAACTGTCATATTGACCCCTTTTTTACGGCTAGAAGCTTCAAGATTCATCAAATTTCATCAAATAATTACGTTTACGTCATATATTTTTGAAATACGTGATTCGTAGCCATAGTTTTTACATGCAGACCACAAAAAACGTGAAGCTTTGCATCCTCACACAGATTACCTACCTATTTTTTATTTTATATTTATCTTAAAAATCGTTTAGATATGTTCAAATTTCACCAAATGATTACGTGTATAGCATATATTGTTTTCTGAGAAAATCATAGATACCGGTGGTATATATAGTATATATCCCATACAACCGATTGTTCAGATAAGAAACTTTGCGCAATTTCTTCCCCATTTTAACAGTTATAAGCTTCAAATTTCACCGATTGCTTACGTATATAGTATGTATTGTTGTGTCAAAAAATCATAGAGATCGGTGATATATATAATATATATATGATGGTATATATAGTATATATATATAGTATATATATATTTTTTTTACGATTTCGGCCCCATTTTAACAGCTAGAAGCTTCAAATTTCACAAAATGCTTACGTATATAGCATATATTGTTGTCTGAAAAAATCATAGAGATCGGTCGTATATATATTATATACTTCATATAAACTGTCATTTTCACCCCTTTTTTACGGCTAGAATCTTCAAAATTCATCAAATTTCATCAAATAGTTACGTTTTCGTCATATATTTTTGAAATACGTGATTCGTAGTCATAGTTTTTACACGCAGACCACAAAAAACCTGAAACTTTGCATCCTCACACAAAGTACCTACCCGTTTTTTATTTTATATTTATCTTAAAAATCGTTAAGGTATGTAGATCTGTTCACTATATATTTCTTATCTTATACATCCGATTATTCGGAGATTACGAACGGGATAAGATTATTGTTCAGCCCCATTCATGAAAGGTATGAAGTCTTCGGCACAGCCGAAGACAGTCCCGTTCTTACTTGTTTTTGTTGCGTTGTTGATGAAGTTCGGTGTCAACCCACTTTTTCTGCATCTTTCCAAACATTTTCCCGATTCTTCTAACTTAATAATTCGTTGTGCCGCCTGTAGGTAGTGATTAATGCATCTGTTGGTTTTCTATCATATTTATGTTTGATAGTTTGGTACACTTTGAATGTATTGTTGTTCTTTTGGTGTGCTCTCCGTTTTGACATTTCTATATTTTGTTGGTCTTATTTGGTATGATTAAATATGTTGGTTCGATGAGCTTGAGGCCGTAAAGTAAATAAAACACGTTTATTTTCCTTTTTATTTTTAAAATATTTAATTGGTCGATATTTCGACTTCAACCTGAAGTCATCATCAGGACTATCATAAACAAGAACGCAAAACAATCTTGAATACCGCGAAGAATTTCATTAGAAGGGTTCTTACGATAAGCGACAAAGTGTTGCACAAGAAGAACATATCTATAATTAAGAAAACGTTAGCACAAAATGAATTTCCCACGAACTGCTAAATAAACTGGTACGAAATTTTCACAAAAGAACCCACAACGCCAGGGCAAGTGACACAAATGCCAAAATATACAAATCAGTAACATATGTCCCTGGAATAGCAGAGAGAATCAACAGTGCAAACTTATATGATCAAGAAAAATACAGAATAGCGTTTTCATATAATAACACTCTCAGACAGGTATACAGCAACATGAAAGACAGGATTCCTAAGATGGAGAAATCTGACTTAATTTATCAAATTCCATGCACTGGTGACGGGTCCAACACATGCAATAAGGTATATGTAGGAACTAGTAAGCAAAAACTGAAGACGAGGATTTCCGGACACAAGTCGAATATAAAGTTAAGGAACAATTCTTCGGAAAATAAGACAGCCTTGTCTGCCCATTGCAATAATACTGGACATCACCCTGATTTTGAAAACGTTAGAACTTTGGATACCGAGAAACACTATAACAAAAGATATATTTTGGAAATGATTCATATTTTGAACACCCCCAATAATAGGAGGATGAATTTTAAATCAGACACTGAGCAATGTGCAAGGGTTTACCGAAACTTGGTGCTGCAACAACAAAAGGTAATCCCTGGCAAACTCATATAAGTAGACAACATTTGGTTAATTCGTTGTAGTTCTATAAATAGAACAAAAACAACAACACAACACCAAGTTTCTCCGAAAACCGGCTTACAATCATGCATAACTTTAATGCATAACTACATACGAATTATGTGATGTGTGAAAGATAATATATGCGAAAGAAGGCAATTGGGAAAAACTTTACAACAACTAAGGCATGACGTAGCTGAATGCGTTTATAACCACTTCAACTATCGTGGGAGTGCGGGTTCGACTCCCACTCCCGGGAGAAAAGGCTTTGAAGAGATTTACAAGGTATAATCCAAACAGCTGTCGCCTTGTCCGGCCTGATGTCACGTTGTTTAAATTTTTCCCAAATTATTAAATAAATTATACAATTAAAAATTGCTTGAAATAAATGTTTTCATACATCTAAAACGATACGGGCAATCCCCGGCAAACTCATAAAAATTTGGGTGTTATTTGAAATTTCGAAGTTCTAGCTTTTTAACAAATTTTAAACACAAACTAGAAAGCGAAATTTTTTTGATCTTGTTTTCTGACATCAAAGAAACTAAATTCTTTCGTTTAAAGAATAACGTTATATTATTGAAAAGAAATTACTAAAAAACCTTTTTGTTTTTTGAAGTAAATAATGTTTTTATGCAGCCTTGGCCTTGAGACTTGGAAGATCAGTGGCGTAACAATATGGTAGCAGGGCTGGCAAACTGGCACGGCCCCCCGGCCCAAGAAGGCCACGGGCCAAGAGGCCGCGAGCTCAAAAATAGTTTTTTACATTGTACCCTTTTACATTGTACATTGTAAATTATACTTTTCTAAAATTCAAAGTAAGACAACTAAAGACCATAATACAATTTCAAGTTAATCGTTAAGCATTTCAACCAAACTAAACAAAAAGTTGTTGATTAATTTTTAGAAATGTACACGCTGCACGTGAGGAATATTATTGATATGCAAAATTTGTTTGAAACAATTCAAAGAATGTATAACTTTTTGGGCATACTATCAAAAGATAGAATATTATATCACGTTTTGTATCTAACTAAAAGTCCCGGCAGACGTTGTCCTGCCCTATATTGTGCCTATCTGCATACATTTTAATAAGCTTTTTCCGTCTGACTCTGCCCTCTCCCCTTCTTCACTTTTTCCTAATTCTTTTATTCACTCCTCCCTCCGTATTTTTCGCTTCATCTATCTCCATCTTCGTCCCATTCTATCTCTTTCTCAATCTCCTTCTCTCTTTTCTCTTCTCTCAATTCCTTCTCATTCTTCTCCCTTATTGTCTGTCCCAGAGGGTAGTATGTATTTTATACCAATCCCAGTCACAGTTCCACACCGAATCTCAGTCCCAGTCCCACTCCGAGTCTCAGTCCCAGTCCCACTCCGAGTCTCAGTCCCAGTCCTAGTCCTAATCCCAGTCCCAGTCCGTCTCTGTATAATATATTACTCTGTACTAAAGCACTCATCAACAGCTTTCATTTGATATCCATATTGTAACCTGTACGTCGATCGCAACCAAACTTATTAGTAACCACCGCGTGAGGTTTACGCAACTTGTGTGAAAGTTTGAACAAAATCGACCGATGCATCTCTTCAAACACCGGCGACCAACTAACACACATTTTAGCCTTTCTTCTTATATATATAGATTTTTATTTTTCACACTTCACTATAATATTAAAACGAAATGCAGATTTTAGTTGCTTTTGAAGTTCGGCTTTAAAATGGCACATGGAACAACTAAAGACTCTCCTGAATAAAAAAAAATGTCATAGTATCTCTAAATCGCGGGCCCCTTCAGAACCCCCTCCCCCCTCTCGGCGGGCCTGGTGATGTGCTATACTTGATATCATTCGCTATAATATTTTTTTATTGATAAGCACTGTAAAAAGGATTTATGATGATGGCAGGATCGCCATGTAAAAAGATAAAATGTAAAAAGGTTTATGGAGAAATAAAAGCAACATGAATTACTGGAAGCGCTAATGTTCAGCGCAGAAATTCAATTGATCTTTATTAATAAATGCTTTCCTTTTTATAGGAATTTTTCTTACAATACTATTACAATATTTTTGTATAATACTTACACACTAAAAATAACTACATTCTATTTCTATATACCTATTCAGTGCTATATTCTTATTACCTAACTATGTAATAATGTTTGGTCAGTCGCACCGACAAACTGACACTGTCAGTCAGTTATATTTATGGGTTAAGCAACTGTAAATGGATATGGCTCCCCGCTGGGTTCAATGTAACTTAGCTATGCCGCTACGAATGTGTCGCTATGAGTAATTTTGTGTTTGTTTGAAAGTGAAATTCATTTGCTTATGCATTTCAATCTAGACCTATTCTGGTATGTACATAAGTACAAATATTTTGTATTGCGGTAGTACCACATCATCCACCTTTAAAAAGAATCGCATACACTTGAGAACAATTGTATGTGATTCTTAAAGTGATTTAATGACCATGTAGAGTTTACTAAATTTTAATTGGTTTTTAGTTTGCTATTGTATATTATTGTCTTGTTTACTTATTTTTATATCTGTTTTCATTTGCTTGCCATGTGTGATTTTTTGTGTTGACAAACATTTTTTTTATTGTTCTTTTGTTTGTAGGTTTTTGTTTTGTTTTGTTTTGAAGTATAATATATGTATGTATGTGCTTGTGTTTATGAATAATGTTTTGCATCAAGTGTTATTGACATTTGGTTTTACACATCAGAGTTTTAAATTATTTTTGCACAGCCGGTCTTTAAGAACGTCGCCTCACTTAAAAACCGGCATGAGGTAGCCGTAACTTGATGCCAACATGACTTCATATTTATGCATTTTTCTTTCTTTATGTGTTTATATTTTATTGATGAGTAAATTGGAATATTATGAAACTGGGTTTTGTTATATTGTGCGAGTAATTAGCATATTTTATACTGGATAAACCTATTCCTAACCGCCTATTCTTATGTGTTACTATTTTCTTAATTTTATTGTTTCTATCGTTATTTAGCAAATTATGCAAAACTATTTTTCCTATCGCAATTTTTTCTATGTATATAAGTTAAGGTAAAAATTCTTATTATTTACCTTGCACGAGACTCTTTCCCTAATTATTTAAATCTCCTATTCTACCGAGGGTTAGTGTAAAAATATTTTCTTATTAATATTTTCTATTCCACCAGGGGTTAAAGTAAAAATATTTTTCCTATTATATAAAATTATGACCTATTTAATAGTGAGGTTTTCTTAGGTGAGACCCAGGCAAACTTATAGTTATCTCTTTAATATAACGTTTCTAGCAAATAATAAATGATTTAAATTTCCTTGCTATTTCTATTTAACAAAGATTTTTCATTTCATTTGGAAGTTTAACCTTATTAAAAAAACATCCGTAACTAATGATAATGAAAGTTGAAGAGCTGTACTTGGTGGAAGAGCAAGGTAGTTATAGTAGTAGAAGTTTAGCTGGTTAGTGGAAGAAAGGTACAGTGGGTGTAAAAATTATTCTAACTTTTAATTTATTTTGCTTATTTTTCCAGCAATTTATTTGATTTTATTTGTCATGTGATTTGTGCGGCGGCCACCAAGACAGAATCGTCATGACTTTTATGATGAATTTTTGTTTTTTATTTTTATACCGGGATTTGCCACTTGCACAACCTTGGGTTTGTGCAATTAGTTGATCTTGAGAGCCTGGTTATCAATTTTAAATTTGCCTACTGCAGTGAATATTCAATTAATTTTTCCTTATAAATTTCAAGTCCTGTATTGCCGGCATTACTTGTTTGTATTTTTTTTTTTTTTCGTTCTTAGTTTTTGCCTATTTCCATTGTCCTAGAACTTCCTATTGCTTCATGACCATTTTTGTCAGGAGCAATCAAAGGAATTATGCAAATTTTTTATTTGCTGTTCGCTTTAGGCAGTGCTGCCTTTACTGTTGATTGTGACATTTTGAGATTTACTATTTGAATTGTTGATTGCTCTTCCTCAGCTTTGGGTTTGGTTTAGGTAATGGGTTGCAAAAATTGGTGTTTCTTAGATACGATCTGTGGCGGGTTTTACCTGCCTATATTTGTGCTTCATATAATGTTTGAGCATCATACCTATTGTGATGATCAATAACATGAATACACAACCTATAACTGCTAACCAAACATCTGGAATGTTCGGAATATTTTCTGTATCTACCTTAGTTGGTAACTCATACTTGGTTATCTTGTTCTCTGTTGTTTCAGAGCTTTTTTCCCTAGTTCGTATCCGGCTATCACTATCATGATGCCTTGCGCAATCTTTGTCCACCAAGCCATTTTAAACTTCTTTAATTTTAATAAAATGTTAGATATTTTGTTTTATTTATAACTTTTTATTTTAAGAATTTTTGTTCTAGAATATTTCTTAAGATATTTTTATTTAGGGTAACAAATTTTTAATATTTCAAAAAAATTTAATGATTTAATAGCTTAGTATATTTTTAACATGCTTTTATTAGCTTGGCCTATATCCATGTTACGGGATTTTTGAGCTTAATTTTCACCGGTTTATAGAAGTCTGATTAATTTGAAACTTTGCATACGTATCAAGGACCGATGACAATGCATTAATGTGGTAGTGTCGTGACATAATGTCAACGGCCATAAGGTCAATTGGCCTTATTACCACTTTGAATGGCCATAAGTTTGATTGAAACTTTGCACACGTATCAAGGCTCGATGACAATGCATTAATGTGATGGTGTGGTGACATAAGGTCAACGGCCATATGGTCAATTGGCCTTATTACCACTTTGAACGGCCATAGGTTTGATTGAAACATTACACACGTATCAAGGCTCGATGACAATGCAATAATGTGATGGTGGGGTGACATAAGGTTAAAGGACATAAGGTCAATTGAACTTATGGCCACCCCAAATGGCCATAGATTTGAAACCTTGCACATTGCAAAAAACGCATTCCTTTATTAATGATAGAAATGGATGCATGGCACATTTACGAAAGAGCATATGGAGCCATTTTAACACGCTTTTATTAGCTTGGCGGTATCTATCTATGTATCGATTTATGTATGTAATGGAATCTGGAGTGGAGCCGAGTGCGCCGGTAATGCAGAGCTCCAAAATCCGTTGCACCTTTTGAAGCACTTTAAGATAGGTACTTTTAGCTAGTGCGGGCCACCAGACCAAGGCATCATAAAGAAGAATCGGGCGCACAATTGCTGTGTAAATTCAGTAGGTCACTTTCCTATCCAGAATTACTCCCAAATACTTGACTTGATCGCTAAACGCTAAGAACGTACCCCCAATTCTTGGCGGTGTACGATTTGGTACCTTGTACCTCCTCGTGAAGAGGACAAGCTCGGTTTTATCCGAGTTGACTTCCAAACCTGTTGCGGGTTGTACTCCTGGAGCAGCTCCAAGATGTCAGCTAGGTCCGTTGGCGTCACTGGAACCCAGGCTCTAACCCTTGGTCGTGAGGGGATATCACACGCCTCCACTACCTCGACGCGCGCGCCCGGATATACCACCCCTATCAGCGTGACGGCGGCCCTATAGAGGTTTACCGACCTGGCGTCGTCACAGGCAATTAGCTTGACATTGCCCGGGAACCACCCTGCATCGGTGTAAGATGGCGGTGGACCAGGCGAGCTTAGCGAGCGATCCACTTCCACTGTTGTTTCGGGATCCTGCCATTTTCGCTGCTCTCGTCTATAATGCCAATGATCTGCCGACCCTTGGCAATCTGGGCGAAAAACCGCGTCCAGCCTCCCTGCGTCTTGGCCATTTTCGGTCCCGTGGGTTTGGATTCATCCATGGACCTCTGGCGTTTCGAGGTTTCATCACTCTCGACTAAAACTTTTAAAATTACTTGAACTAAAAAATTAAAAATAAATAATAGTTTAAACAAGTAAGGAAGGCTAAGTTCGGGTGTAACCGAACATTACATACTCAGTTGAGAGCTGTGGAGACAAAGTAAGGGAAATCACCATATTGTAAAAGGAACCTAGGGTAACCTTGGAATGTGTTTGTATGACATGTGTATCAAATAGAAGGTATTAAAGAGTATTTTAAGAGGAAGTGGGCCATAGATCTATAGATAGACGCCATTTAGGGATATCGCCATAAAGGTGGACCAGGCCTGAATCGAGAATTTGTTTGTACGATATGGGTATCAAATGAAATGTGTTAATGATAATTTTAAAAGGGAGTGGGCCTTTGTTCTATGGGTGGACGCCTTTTCGGGATATCGCCATAAACGTGGACCAGGGGTGACTCTAGAATGCGTTTGTCCAATATGGGTATCAAATGAAATGTGATAATGAGTATTTTAAAAGGGTGTGGGCCTTAGTTCTATAGGTGGACGCCTTTTCGAGATATCGCCATAAAGGTGAACCAGGGGTGACTCTAGAATTTGTTTGTACGATATGGGTATCAAATGAAAGGTGCTAATGAATATTTTAAAAGGGAGTGGGCCTAAGTTCTATAGGTGGACGCATTTCGGAATATCGTTATAAAAGTGGACCTGGGTTGACTCTAGAATGCTTTTGTACAATATGGGCGTCAAACGAAAAGTGTAATAAGTGTTTTAAAAGGGAGTGGGCCTTTGTTCTATGGGTGGACGCCTTTTCGGGATATCGCCATAAACGTGGACCAGGGGTGACTCTAGAATGCGTTTGTCCAATATGGGTATCAAATGAAAGGTGTTAATGAGTATTTTAAAAGGGCGTGGGTCTTAGTTCTATAGGTGGACGCCTTTTCGAGATATCTCCATAAAGGTAGACCAGGGGTGACTCTAGAATTTGTTTGTACGATACGGGTATCAAATGAAAGGTGTTAATGAGTATTTTAAAAGGGAGTGGGCCTTAGTTCTATAGGTGGTTGCGCTTTCGAGATATCGCCATAAAGGTGGGCCAGGGGTGACTCTAGAATTTTTGTGTACGATATGGGTATCAAATGAAAGGTGTTAATGAGTATTTTAAAAGGGCGTGGGCCTTAGTTCTATAGGTGGACGCCTTTTCGAGATATCGACATAAAGGTGGACCAGGGGTGACTCTAGAATTTGTTTATACGATATAGGTATAAAATGAAAGGTGTTAATTAGTATTTTAAAAGGGAGTGGGCCTTAGTTCTATAGGTGGACGCCTTTTCGAGATATCGCTATAAAGGTGGGCCAGGGGTGACTCTAGAATTTTTTTTACGATATGGGTATCAAATGAAAGGTGTTAATGAGTATTTTAAAAAGGCGTGGGCCTTAGTTCTATAAGTGGACGCCTTTTCGAGATATCGACATGAAGGTGGACCAGGGGTGACTCTATAATTTGTTTGTACGATATGGGTATCAAATGAAAGGTGTTAATGAGTATTTTAAAAAGACGTGGGCCTTAGTTCTATAGGTGAACGCCTTTTCGAGATATCGACATGAAGGTGGACCAGGGGTGACTCTAGAATTTGTTTGTACGATATGGGTATCAAATGGAAGGTGTTAATGAGTATTTTAAAAGGGCGTGGGCCTTAGTTCTATAGGTGGACGCCTTTTCGAGATATCGACATAAGGGTGGACCAGGGGTGACTCTAGAATTTGTTTATACGATATGGGTATCAAATGAAAGGTGTTAATGAGTATTTTAAAAGGGAGTGGGCCTTAGTTCTATAGGTGGATGCCTTTTCGAGATATCGCCATAAAGGTGGGCCAGGCGTGACTCTAGAATTTTGTGTACGATATGGGTATCAAATGAAAGGTGTTAATGAGTATTTTAAAAGGGCGTGGGCCTTAGTTCTATAGTGGACGCCTTTTCGAGATATCGACATAAAGGTGGCCCAAGGGTGACTCTAGAATTTGTTTGTACGATATGGGTATCAAATGAAAGGTGTTAATAAGTATTTTAAAAAGGAGTGGGCCTTAGTTCTAAATGTGGACGCCTTTCGAGATATCTCCATAAACATAGACCAGGGGTGACTCTAGAATGTGTTTGTACGATATGGGTATCAAATTAAAGGTATTAATGAGGGTTTTAAAAGGGAGTGGCCCTTAGTTGTATATGTGAAGGCGTTTTCGAGATATCTACCAAAATGTGGACCAGGGTGATCCAGAACATCATCTGTCGGGTACCGCTAATTTATTTATATATGTAATACCACGTACAGTATTCCTTCCAAGATTCCAAGGGCTTTTGATTTCGCCCTGCAAAACTTTTTCATTTTCTTCTACTTAATATAGTAGGTGTCACACCCATTTTACCAAGTTTTTTTCTTAAGTTATATTTTGCGTCAATAGACCAAAACAATTACCATGTTTCATTCCTTTTTTCGTATTTGGTATATAATTATGGCATTTTTTTCATTTTTCGTAATTTTCCATATCGAAAAAGTGGGTGTGGTCATAGTCGGATTTCAGCCATTTTTTACACCAATACAAAGTGAGTTCAGATAAGTACGTGAACTGAGTTTAGTAAAGATATATCGATTTCTGCTCAAGTTATTGTGTTAACGGCCGAGCGGAAGGACAGACGGTCGACTGTGTATAAAAACTGGGCGTGGCTTCAACCGATTTCGCCCTTTTTCACAGAAAACAGTTATCGTCCTAGGAGCTAAGCCTCTACCAAATTTCACAAGGATTGGTTAATTTTTGTTCGACTTATGGCATTAGAAGCATCCGAGACAAATTAAATGAAAACGGGCGGAGCCACGCCCATTTCGAAATTTTCTTTTATTTTTGTATTTTGTTGCACCATATCATTACTGGAGTTGAATGTTGGCATAATTTACTTATATGCTGTAAAGATATTAACTTTTCCTTTAAAATTTTAATTAAAAAAAAATTTTTTTTAAAAAGTAAGCGTGGTCGTTCTCCGATTTTGCTAATTTTTATTTAGCAGACATAAAGTAATAAGAGTAACGTTCCTGCCAAATTTCATCATGATATCTTCAACGACTGCCAAATTACAGCTTGTAAAACTTCTAAATTACCTTCATTTAAAAGTGGGCAGTGCCACGCCCATTGTCCAAAATTTTACTAGTTTTCTATTCTGCGTCATAAGCTCAACTCACCTACCAAGTTTCATCGCTTAATGCGTATTTGGTAATGAATTATCGCACTTTTTCGATTTTTCGAAATTTTCGATATCGAAAAAGTGGGCGTGGTTATCGTCCGATATCGTTCAGTTTAAATTACGATCTGAGACAAGTGCCCAGGAATCTACATACCAAATTTCATTAAGATACCTCAAAATTTACTCAAGGTATCGTGTTAACGGACAGACGGACGGCCGGACATGGCTCAATCGAATTTTTTTATCGATACTGATGATTTTGATATATGGAAGTCTATATCTATCTCGATTCCTTTAAACCAACCGTTATGCAATCAAAGTTAATATACTCTGTGAGCTCTGCTCAACTGAGTATAAAAACTAAAAAAGCACGCTTTTATAGCTAACCGAACTAAAAAATAGAAAATAATTTTTAATTAAAAAGAGTTTTTATAACAGTAGTAGAAGTTCATACAATCATTTATAGTTAATCACCTCAAAATAAAATAATAAATCTTTCTATTGGCAACTATCTGAGAGGAATGATATTGTCACGGATATTAGCATCACTAAGCTATACCATCACTAAAGCGATGCTAAGTCCATGCCAAGCAGTATTTACGTCAATAATCAAATCATGTATACACATATATAAGGCAGCCCAGAGAGATGTCACACACAGATGCATTTACTTATACGCCTATGTGTACTCGAGAGACTGTAAACTACAAACATTCACATCAATAATTCAATCATTATGTATCTACATAAACGAATAAATAATTGCGTCTACACATATGTACGTATACGAGCAGCGGAGCGGCTATGCGCAAACACATGCATATATCTTATCTGAGTTGTCACAAGAGAGGGCAATAATTTGTGCACGTAGTTGTGGCTGGAGATTTTGTAGCCGAAACTAACTAGTAAGTTCTGGAAATAGAAGAGCCTAGATGTATGCAGCGTAAACTATAAAAGTGGCGCAAGCGAGTAAGAAGTAATTCAGTTTGAGTTGAGCTATCAATCAGTTTGATTAAGCACGCGATCTGGCGGCCAATACTAGAGTTTCATTTGAGTTATCAATCAGTTTGGTTACTAAGCCAGCGAGTAGCAAAGTATAAGTGTTATTGTGAAGTACTTTAATAAAAGCCATTTTTCCATTATTCAATATTGGAGTTATTTATTCAACAGTTTAGTGATTCGAACTTAGCAGAGGATTGCAAATAAGAGGATTTGCAGCAAATTCGTTACAATATGAAATGTAGTCAAATGCACCCCACCCCTTTTGAATCTGAATTAAATTATTCTATTAATAGCTTAAATTTTATTATAATTTTATTTTGAGGTGATTAACTATAAATGATTGTTTGACCTTCTACTACTATTATATAAACTCTTTTTGATTGAAAATTATTTTCTATTTTTTAGTTCGGTTAGCTATAAAAGCGTGTTTTTTTTAGTTTTTTTAAACTATTATTTATTTTTTTTTTAAATTAATTTTACAAAAATATCTAAAACTTTATTCCTAGGCTATTTTGTTTCATTTTTATGTATTCATAAATAGAATTTTTCAGAGGTATTATAATTTTAGTATCGATCCCTTTCGTGGAAAGTCATCCTTATTATCCTAGCTATTTCCTCTTCTTTGGTCGTAGGATTTATTACATCTTCTAGGGTTGGTTCCCTAGTCATTCCTATAATCGTCCAAAGCTTTTTTAGTGTATTTACTTCTTTCTCTATGTCCCTAGTTTTTAGAGTATTTTCGTCCCACCATTGTAATCGGATTTTCGAGAAGTCCCTTTGCATATTTATTTATTATTTAAATGGTGAAAAGATGGTAGATTTTAAAAAGTTTATAAAGTAGGAAGTTTTAATTGGATCTTTTATAAAATATCCTCGCAATTTTTGTATGACATATGTATGTATATGTAGTGAAAGTTAACAGGGTATTTAAGAAGCTTTATGAAAACGTCCTAAGCATTCCAATTTACAACTTAAATTTAATTATTTAATTAATTCTCTTTTTTTCAAATCATTGTTTTTTAGATTTTAGCTGAACAAATTAATTAACATTTAAGATTGTAAGTTTAAAATATTCTTTTAATTTTTAATTAAAATTCCTAATTTTTTTTTTAATATCCTAAGCAAAAATAAAATTTTTGCTAATGGGTAAGCGTCCCTAATGCCGCTCAATTTATTCTAAAAATTTAAATAATTTAAGTATACTTAATATACATAATATTCGCTGCCAGTCGTTTTGCCCATTATGTCCCTGTTGGTTTGCCATATAATATTAGTTGCCAGTCTTATGCCAATTATGTCCTGCTGGTTTGCTACTCTGCATTTATTTAGTGCCCGGCCAGATATTATGATTATTCCACTGAATTTATGCGTTTAATTTATTATTAAGCTTCCGTTATTTTGCTTCAAACAAACGTTCATAACTTATTGATCCATATAACCACCATAAGTTTATTCGCATTTGCCAAAAGTACGTTAAAATATTATTATTAGTCATACCAAGTTTCGTTGGGTTGATCTAGCTTGCGATGTAATTATTGCTCCTTTTCTTCTGTGCAGGATTTTTATGCAGCATGATCTCAAAAAAAAATTGTCTCTATGTTTTAAGCTTGGCAGGACCTTTCAGATTTTTAGCCAAATCTGTCAGGATCTTTTCCTCCAGCAAGATCTTTAGCAGTTTTGCCAATTTCTGATCAAGCTGGCAGGATCGCCTTGTAAAAAAGATTTATGATGATGGCAGGATCGCCATGTAAAAAGGTAAAATGTAACAAGTAAGGAAGGCTAAGTTCCATACAATTACCATGTTTCATTCCTTTTTTCGTATTTGGTATATAATTATGGCATTTTTTTCATTTTTCGTAATTTTCCATATCGAAAAAGTGGGTGTGGTCATAGTCGGATTTCAGCCATTTTTTACACCAATACAAAGTGAGTTCAGATAAGTACGTGAACTGAGTTTAGTAAAGATATATCGATTTCTGCTCAAGTTATTGTGTTAACGGCCGAGCGGAAGGACAGACGGTCGACTGTGTATAAAAACTGGGCGTGGCTTCAACCGATTTCGCCCTTTTTCACAGAAAACAGTTATCGTCCTAGGAGCTAAGCCTCTACCAAATTTCACAAGGATTGGTTAATTTTTGTTCGACTTATGGCATTAGAAGCATCCGAGACAAATTAAATGAAAACGGGCGGAGCCACGCCCATTTCGAAATTTTCTTTTATTTTTGTATTTTGTTGCACCATATCATTACTGGAGTTGAATGTTGGCATAATTTACTTATATGCTGTAAAGATATTAACTTTTCCTTTAAAATTTTAATTAAAAAAAAATTTTTTTTAAAAAGTAAGCGTGGTCGTTCTCCGATTTTGCTAATTTTTATTTAGCAGACATAAAGTAATAAGAGTAACGTTCCTGCCAAATTTCATCATGATATCTTCAACGACTGCCAAATTACAGCTTGTAAAACTTCTAAATTACCTTCATTTAAAAGTGGGCAGTGCCACGCCCATTGTCCAAAATTTTACTAGTTTTCTATTCTGCGTCATAAGCTCAACTCACCTACCAAGTTTCATCGCTTAATGCGTATTTGGTAATGAATTATCGCACTTTTTCGATTTTTCGAAATTTTCGATATCGAAAAAGTGGGCGTGGTTATTGTCCGATATCGTTCAGTTTAAATAGCGATCTGAGGCGAGTGCCCAGGAATCTACATACCAAATTTCATTAAGATACCTCAAAATTTACTCAAGGTATCGTGTTAACGGACAGACGGACGGCCGGACATGGCTCAATCGAATTTTTTTTTCGATACTGATGATTTTGATATATGGAAGTCTATATCTATCTCGATTCCTTTAAACCAACCGTTATGCAATCAAAGTTAATATACTCTGTGAGCTCTGCTCAACTGAGTATAAAAACTAAAAAAGCACGCTTTTATAGCTAACCGAACTAAAAAATAGAAAATAATTTTTAATTAAAAAGAGTTTTTATAACAGTAGTAGAAGTTCATACAATCATTTATAGTTAATCACCTCAAAATAAAATAATAAATCTTTCTATTGGCAACTATCTGAGAGGAATGATATTGTCACGGATATTAGCATCACTAAGCTATACCATCACTAAAGCGATGCTAAGGCCATGCCAAGCAGTATTTACGTCAATAATCAAATCATGTATACACATATATAAGGCAGCCCAGAGAGATGTCACACACAGATGCATTTACTTATACGCCTATGTGTACTCGAGAGACTGTAAACTACAAACATTCACATCAATAATTCAATCATTATGTATCTACATAAACGAATAAATAATTGCGTCTACACATATGTACGTATACGAGCAGCGGAGCGGCTATGCGCAAACACATGCATATATATTATCTGAGTTGTCACAAGAGAGGGCAATAATTTGTGCACGTAGTTGTGGCTGGAGATTTTGTAGCCGAAACTAACTAGTAAGTTCTGGAAATAGAAGAGCCTAGATGTATGCAGCGTAAACTATAAAAGTGGCGCAAGCGAGTAAGAAGTAATTCAGTTTGAGTTGAGCTATCAATCAGTTTGATTAAGCACGCGATCTGGCGGCCAATACTAGAGTTTCATTTGAGTTATCAATCAGTTTGGTTACTAAGCCAGCGAGTAGCAAAGTATAAGTGTTATTGTGAAGTACTTTAATAAAAGCCATTTTTCCATTATTCAATATTGGAGTTATTTATTCAACAGTTTAGTGATTCGAACTTAGCAGAGGATTGCAAATAAGAGGATTTGCAGCAAATTCGTTACAATATGAAATGTAGTCAAATGCACCCCACCCCTTTTGAATCTGAATTAAATTATTCTATTAATAGCTTAAATTTTATTATAATTTTATTTTGAGGTGATTAACTATAAATGATTGTTTGACCTTCTACTACTATTATATAAACTCTTTTTGATTGAAAATTATTTTCTATTTTTTAGTTCGGTTAGCTATAAAAGCGTGTTTTTTTTAGTTTTTTTAAACTATTATTTATTTTTTTTTTTAAATTAATTTTACAAAAATATCTAAAACTTTATTCCTAGGCTATTTTGTTTCATTTTTATGTATTCATAAATGGAATTTTTCAGAGGTATTATAATTTTAGTATCGATCCCTTTCGTGGAAAGTCATCCTTATTATCCTAGCTATTTCCTCTTCTTTGGTCGTAGGATTTATTACATCTTCTAGGGTTGGTTCCCTAGTCATTCCTATAATCGTCCAAAGCTTTTTTAGTGTATTTACTTCTTTCTCTAGGTCCCTAGTTTTTAGAGTATTTTCGTCCCACCATTGTAATCGGATTTTCGAGAAGTCCCTTTGCATATTTATTTATTATTTAAATGGTGAAAAGATGGTAGATTTTAAAAAGTTTATAAAGTAGGAAGTTTTAATTGGATCTTTTATAAAATATCCTCGCAATTTTTGTATGACATATGTATGTATATGTAGTGAAAGTTAACAGGGTATTTAAGAAGCTTTATGAAAACGTCCTAAGCATTCCAATTTACAACTTAAATTTAATTATTTAATTAATTCTCTTTTTTTCAAATCATTGTTTTTTAGATTTTAGCTGAACAAATTAATTAACTTTTAAGATTGTAAGTTTAAAATATTCTTTTAATTTTTAATTAAAATTCCTGATTTTTTTTTTAATATCCTAAGCAAAAATAAAATTTTTGCTAATGGGTAAGCGTCCCTAATGCCGCTCAATTTATTCTAAAAATTTAAATAATTTAAGTATACTTAATATACATAATATTCGCTGCCAGTCGTTTTGCCCATTATGTCCCTGTTGGTTTGCCATATAATATTAGTTGCCAGTCTTATGCCAATTATGTCCTGCTGGTTTGCTACTCTGCATTTATTTAGTGCCCGGCCAGATATTATGATTATTCCACTGAATTTATGCGTTTAATTTATTATTAAGCTTCCGTTATTTTGCTTCAAACAATCGTTCATAACTTATTGATCCATATAACCACCATAAGTTTATTCGCATTTGCCAAAAGTACGTTAAAATATTATTATTAGTCATACCAAGTTTCGTTGGGTTGATCTAGCTTGCGATGTAATTATTGCTCCTTTTCTTCTGTGCAGGATTTTTATGCAGCATGATCTCAAAAAAAAATTGTCTCTATGTTTTAAGCTTGGCAGGACCTTTCAGATTTTTAGCCAAATCTGTCAGGATCTTTTCCTCCAGCAAGATCTTTAGCAGTTTTGCCAATTTCTGATCAAGCTGGCAGGATCGCCTTGTAAAAAAGATTTATGATGATGGCAGGATCGCCATGTAAAAAGGTAAAATGTAACAAGTAAGGAAGGCTAAGTTCGGGTGTAACCGAACATTACATACTCAGTTGAGAGCTATGGAGACAAAATAAGGAAAATCACCATGTAGGAAAATGAACCTAGGGTAACCCTGGAATGTGGTTGTATGACATGTGTATCAAATGGAAGGCATTAGGTCTATAGGTGGACGCCTTTTCGAGATATCGCCATAAAGGTGGACCAAGGGTGACTCTAGAATGTTTGTACGATATGGGTATCAAACGAAAGGTGTTACTGAGCATTTTAAGAGAGAGTGGGCATGAGGTCTATAGGTGGACGCTTTTTCGAGATATCGCCATTAGGGTGGGCCAGGGGTGACTCTAGAATGTTTGTACGATATGGGTATCAAACGAAAAGTGTTACTGAGCATTTTAAGAGGGAGTGGGCATTAGGTCTATAGGTGGACGCCTTTTCGAAATGTCTCCATTAGGGTGGGCCAGGGGTGACTCTAGAATGTGTTTGTATGATATGGGTATCAAATGAAAGATGGTAATGAGTATTTTAAAAGGGAGTAATCCTTAGTTCTATAGGTGGACAACTTTTCGAGATATCGCCATAAAGGTGGACCAAGGGTGACTCTAGAATGTTTGTACGATATGGGTATCAAACGAAAGGTGTTACTGAGCATTTTAAGAGAGAGTGGGCATGAGGTCTATAGGTGGGCGCCTTTTCGATATATCGTCATTAGGGTGGGCCAGGGGTGACTCTAGAATGTGTTTGTACGATATGGGTATCAAACGAAAGGTGTTACTGAGCATTTTAAGAGGGAGTGGGCATTAGGTCCTATAGGTGGACGCCTTTTCGAGATATCGCCATTAGGGTGGGCCAGGGGTGACTCTAGAATGTTTGTACGATATGGGTATCAAACGAAAGGTGTTACTGAGCATTTTAAGAGGGAGTGGACATTAGGTCTATAGGTGGACGCCTTTCCGAGATATCGCCATTAGGGTGGGCCAGGGGTGACTCTAGAATGTTTGTACGATATGGGTATCAAACGAAATGTGTTACTGAGCATTTTAAGAGGGAGTGGGCATTAGGTCTATAGGTGGACGCCTTTTCGAGATATCGCCATTAGGGTGGGCCAGGGGTGACTCTAGAATGTGTTTGTAGGATATGGATATCAAATTAAAGGTATTAATGAGGGTTTTAAAAGCGAGTGTCCCTCAGATGTATATGTGAAGGCGTTCTCGCGATATCGACCAAAATGTGGACCAGGTGATCCAGAAAATCATCTGTCGGGTACTGCTAATTTATTTATATATGCAATACCACTAACAGTATTCCTGCCAAGATTCCAAGGGCTGTTGATTTCGCCTTGTAGAACTTTTTCATTTTCTTCTACTTAATATGGTAGGTGTCACACCCATTTTACAAAGTTATTTCCAAAGTTATATTTTGCGTCAATAAACCAATGCAGTTACCATGTTTCATCCCTTTTTTCGTATTTGGTATAGAATTATGGAATTTTTTCATTTTTCGTAATTTTCGATATCGATAAAGTGGGCGTGGTTATAGACGGATTTCGGCCATTTTCTATACCAAGATATAGTAAGTTCAGATAATTACGTGGGCTAAGTTTAGTAAAGATATATCGGTTTTTGCTCAAGTTATTGTGTTAACGGCCGAGCGGAAGGACAGACGGTGGACTGTGTATAAAAACTGGGCGTGGCTTCCACCGATTTCGCCCATTTTCACAGAGAACAGTTACCGTCATAAAATCTATGCCCCCACCAAATTTGAGAAGGATTGGTAAATTTTTGTTCGACTTATGGCATTAAATGTATTCTAGACAAACTAAATGAAAATGGGCGGAGCCACGGCCATTTTGAAATTTTCTTTTATTTTTGTATTTTGTTGCATCATATCATTACTGGAGTTGAATTTTGACTTAATTTACTTATATACAGTAAAGATATTAAATTTTTTGTTAAAATTTGAATTTTAAAAAATTTGTTTTTAAAAAGTGGGCGTGTTCTTCATCCAATTTTGCTAATTTTTATTTAGCACATATATAGTAACAGTAGTAACGTTCCTGCCAAATTTCATTATGATATCTTTAACGACTGTCAAATTACAGCTTGCAAAACTTTTAAATTACCTTCTTGTAAAAGTGGGCGGTGCCACGCCCATTGTCCAAAATCTTACTAATTTTCTATTCTGCGTCATAACGCCAACCCATCTACTAAGTTTCATCGCTTTAGCCGCCTTTGGCAATGAATTATCGCATTTTTTCGGTTTTTCGAAAGTTTCGATATCGAAAAAGTGGGCGCGGTTATAGTCCGATATCGTTCATTTTAAATAGCGATCTGAGATGAGTGCCCAGGAATCTACATACCAAATTTCATCAAGATACCTCAAAATTTACTCAAGTTATCGTGTTAACGGACAGACGGACGGACATGGCTCAATCAAATTTTTTTTCGATACTGATGATTTTGATATATGGAAATCTATATCTATCTCGATTCATTTATACCTGTACAACCAACCGTTATCCAATTTAAGTTAATATACTCTGTGAGCTCTGCTCAACTGAGTATAAAAAGGTTTATGGAGAAATAAAAGCAACGTGAATTACTGGAAGCGCTAATGTTCAGCGCAGAAATTCAATTGATCTTTATTAATAAATGCTTTCTTTTTTATAGGAATTTTTCTTACAATACTATTACAATATTTTTGTATAATACTTACACACTAAAAATAACTACATTCTATTTCTATATACCTATTCAGTGCTATATTCTTATTAGGGGGACTCATGATAGCATATAAACTTATAAGGTGTAAAATTATATCCATTTACACACGCGGTTATATGAACGCACCTAGTAATACTCTTGATAAACTTGATTGTTTTTCAGCTGTATTATTGCCAAAATAAATTTTTTGATTGTTATACAAATTAAAAAATACCAAGATTAAGTGTAAAATCAAAACTAAAACGCCTTTACTTGCTGATGTTGGAGATTTTTGATGAAAATGCCGTCTGTAATGTCTGCAAGGTTGCATTCCTTTGAGTTTACCGCGTTTACACAATGAAATGTGCGCGTAAATTTATACAAATTGTGTAAATGATTTTTCATACAAAATTTGACAGCTCCTGCGTAAACTAGATAAATTTATACGTTTACACACTTTATAAGGCATTTATACGGTTACATGAGTCCCCCTATTACCTAACTATGTAATAATGTTTGGTCAGTCGCACCGACAAACTGACGCTGTCAATCAGTTATGTTTATGGGTTAAGCAACTGTAAATGGATATGGCTCCCCGCTGGGTTCAATGTAACTTAGCTATGCCGCTATGAATGTGTCGCTATGAGTAATTTTGTGTGTGTTTGAAAGTGAAATTCATTTGCTTATGTATTTCAAGCTAGACCTATTCTGGCATGTACATAAGTACAAATATCTTGTATTGCGGTAATACCACAGCAAGTTGTTTAATTAAACACCAACCAATTACACGGAAGTATATCCGCACACCTGAAAATTTGAGAGCCGATGCGTATACGTAACATTTTATTATAACGTATAAACAAATAAAAAAATTGCAATAAAATAATATTGCGACTATAAACTGATATAACCTATCCTATATTTCAAGCTAGATCAAACTACACTCGGGGTGCAAAACAAACTCAAAATCGGTTCAGTAGTTTAGGAGTCCATTGGCGCCAAACATAGTGACACGTGATTTTAATATATTAAGATATAAAATCACTTGCTATGACTTTAATAACATTAGACCGTACTAGATGGGCAGAACGTTATGATGTCGTTTTGCTTTAAAAGTTCGGTTTGTGGAAGTCCAAAAAGCGCTTTCGAAAATTTTCTTAAATTGCAAATCGGATGAAAGAAATGCAAGGTGTTTCATTTAAAAAGAAGATCGCAAACTAAAATTTTGTTATGTTATTGGGTTTTCATTGCAAAATCCTAGTTATTACCGATGCAGCACTGCAGTCTAAAGCCACCGATCTTTCAAACGCCTTAAAACGATTGAAAATTTGTCTAGAAGAATTGGAAAGGTATCGATATGGATTTGAAAATTTAAAAACGGGAGCGAATAATGTAACAGAAATATGGTCCATCACTCCTGAATTTTCCAAAACTCGCCAGAGGATGGTACAACGTCCTTTTGATGAGCTTTGCGAAATGAGCGTCTCCAAGATCCGGCAAGTTTGTTCAAAGTGAAAATATTTGATCGAGTATTGGACATAATTATAAGACAACTGAAAATGCGCAATAAATGAAATTGTTTCAAATTCCAGTTTTTTGCAGTCTTCCACTTTAAAAGTTTTAGATGACACTGATCTATTAAAAAAGACTCTACCTTATATAAAAAAAGACATACCTGAATCCTTTGCTGGGGAAATTCTTAGTTTTCGAAGAAATAGGAAAATCGTCGGGTTGCTGATTTATTAATAATAAAAACCATTTAATGTCTTGCAGCTTTCCTGAAGTACGCACTGCATCACTGTTATTTCTTACAATTCCTGTGACTACAGCTATTGCTGAACGATGATTTTCAAAACTAAAATTGATAAAAACCTTCTTAAGAAACTATGCGGCAAGACAGGTTATGTAACTTGGTTGTTCTGTCTATTGAAAATTCTGTAGCCCGACCTTTAAATTTTGATGACACTTTTGCGGAGCAGAAATCTCGAAAAAAAGATTAGTAAATATCTTATTGAAATTAAATTGTTGTTTTTATTTCATTGTAAATGAATTCATTGGGCTAGCATGGACTACAGAGCATTCTCTCTTACCTAAGAAAGTAGGCATATGGCTATTAGCAGGACATATACAACGTGTAATTGAGTACGCTGAAAATATCGAAGTTTATTAAAATTAAACTGAGTACAACGTGCCGATTTTTATTGATTGGGTCCCATCAAAAGAATTTGCCAAGGGCCCCAGATGATATAGTTACACCACTGTAGAACATACTGGTTTTTCTAAGATTACACAAAAACGGCAGAGGGCACACTGTTCTAAAATTCTAATCAATTTTAATTCTAGATTCTAATTCAGAGCATGTGAAATCTAACTTTCGTTTTTAATGTAATTTTTTGTATAGCTAGAAACTTTAAACCACACAGAAAGTTCAAGTGACCGTAGTTATGCAACAAAAAACAAAAAAATGCCCGCTTGGTGGCTTACGGGTCGAGATATTAAGGAAAAAAGAAAATCGTACAGATTGGATTTTGCGATAAATTTTTGAGAGACTTCCCATTGAGGTACAATCTTTATATGTAGCGCCGAAATCAATGACAATGAAATAAATGAGGAGAAAAGGTCCAATAGGTGGTGTGCTTCAAGGGATGCGCCCTTTTTAGCTAGTTCGTCGTTTTTTTCATTCCCATCTATTCCCATATGCCCTGGGAACCATTATAGATGTATGCTTCTCCCTGTCCCGATTCTGTCCAGAGACTGCTTACACTCTAACACGCATTTAGATGCTGTGCTATGCGATATTATTGCCTTAATTGCTGCTTGGCTGTCAATATAAAAGTTAACACGGTTGCAGCTTAAGCTGTTCTCTTCCAGGGTTTCTACTGCTTCGGTTACGGCTAATATTTCCGCTTGGAACACGCTGCAGTAATCCGGCAGCCTGTAGGATCTGCTTATTTCCGGATCAGCACAGTATACCGCAGACCCCACTCCTTCCACTACTTTGGAACCATCTGTGTACACATGTATTGCGTCGTCCGCCATTTGGGCACCCTTGCGCCAACCGTCCACCTCTATTGTGGCCTTAAGATCTCCCTCGAAGCGCATATAGAGAATCAGGTAGTATGTTCGTCTTGTGATTGATGACGCTATACTACTATGGCCATATGTTCGGCGCTCAAGCTGCCCCGAGGCACCGAGCCTGAATGCAGTTGTTACTGCTATGTTCTTTGCTACCAGGTCGACAGGTTGAATGTGCAGAAAGGCATACAGTGCAGATGTCGGGGTTGTTTTCAGGGCTCCCGTAATGCTAAGTATTGATAGTCTGCATACCCCCTCTAATTTTTTGAGGTAGGTTGGGTTTTGTGTGGCTTTCCACCAAACAAGAACTCCATAGTAAAGCGTCTGCTTTAAATTCGCTGTAAAAACCCAATGAGAAAGCCTTCTTCACCCTCTCCTCTACGTTGAGCTTCCATGACAGCTTACTCTCTAGTATGATTCCTAGATATCTTGTGCAAGGTTTCCCCTTTAAGGTCATCTCTCCTAATTTAGGCCTGGTGCATTTTGGGACCTTGTACCTCTTTGCAAACAAGACCATATGCATCTTCTGCGCATTGAATTTCAACCCGAAATTAGATGCCCAGGTATGAATATCCCGAAGCGCCCGATCCATCAAAGAACTAATCGTTCGAAGGCACTTTCCACTTATGACAATTGCAACGTCATCTGCGTAAGCCGTAAATTTTACGGGTCCCTCATCGAATCGCCTTAGCAGTTGGTTGATGACCAGAATCCACAGCAGAGGTGATAGCACCCCTCCCTGCGGCGTGCCCCTGTACACTGATTTCGTGGCCTCGTACAATCCCCATTGTGATGTAATCTTCCTGCAATTTAACATGCAGCCGATCCATCTGATTTAGGCGGGATGTGCTTTAATGTAATTAAGACCATCCATAATCTCCCATTTAGAAACATTATTGAAAGCCCCGGCAATGTCCAAGAAGACACCTGGAGCATACTCCTTATATTCCAGGGAATTCTCTATGCTAATTACCACCCTATGCAATGCGGTGTCTACCGACTTGCCTTTGGTGTACGCATGCTGTGTTGTGGAGAGCAGCTTTTCATCCACGTTGGACTTTATGTACAAATCTATCAGCCTCTCAAAGGTTTTGAGCAGAATTAACGTTAAGCCAATGGGTCTTTGGGATGGGATACACGTGACCGATCTTCCCCGCCTTTGGTAGGAAAGCTACACGAGCAGTTCTCCAAGAGTGCGGTACATGATTCAGCCCTATGCACCCGTCGAATATTATTTTAAGCCATTCCACGACCACCACACTTGAAACTTGTAGCATGGCCGGGAATATACCGTCTGGGCCCGGCGATTTAAACTCAGAAAACGTTTTCACTGCCCATTCTATCTTGGTATCGGTCACCAAGCCCGGCACTACCCGTTCCGTGATCGAAGTGTAAGTGATGTCTGCTGGCTCTTCTAAACCGTCTTCCGATGGGAAATATGTGTCGAAAAGCACCTTAAGGGATTCCTTACTATTTCGTGACCATTCCCCGTTCTCTTTCTTTATTATTCCCTGGACTATGTTTCCCTTTGCTAGGACTTTTTTCAACCGTGCTGTTTCACTGGAGCACTCTATGTCCGTACAGAAACTTTTCCATGAGTTTCTCTTCGCCCTGGTAATTTCACGCTTGTAGATCCTCAGTAGATCCCTGTACTCGTCCCGACACGCTTCGCTTTCCGCGGTCTTTGCGAGTTTAAACATTTCTTTTACCTGTCTTCTTAGAAGACTCAGCTCATTGCTCCACCATGGCGGCTTTAGTTTTCCTCTGAATCTTCTTAGAGGGCAAGCTTTGTTATACGCAGTCATAAGCGTCCTTGTTAGGAATTAATTCGACTCCTCCAGTTCCTCTACATTAGCAACCTCTTTGGGTTGTCCCAGTTTCGTTTCTACATGTTTCTGGAATTTAGTCCAATTCGTTGCCCTAGGGTTTCTAAAGGTTCCTCCCTTCTCTACCCTCTTTAGTGGGATGCTGAAGCTTATATACGCATGGTCGGAGAAGGATGGTCTATCGAGAACCATCCAATCATACCTTGATATATCACGCTCGGAGCTCAATGTAATATCCAGAACATTACTGGATGTTGGACCAATGTATGTAGGAACATTTCCCCTGTTGGCTATCTGCAAATTGGTTTGCAGGATGTAACAAAATAGAGATTCGCCCCTCTCGTTCGTATCTGCTCCTCCCCACGCATTGTGGTGCGCATTTGCATCTGCGCCTATGACCAACCGCCCTTTGCGCCCTTCCTCCTGTACTAGCCTTTTGCACTCCATCGGTGGAACCTCCGCAGCATGGGCCATGTAGCAGGACTCCAGGATAAATGCCTGCTTATTCTTTTGCTCAACGGCCACCGCTACGAGATCCTCGGTGGTGTAATTAGGCAGCATATATGAATGCAGCTGTTTCTTTACCATTACTACAGCTCGCACCCGTCCTTCCGTTTGTGCGTAGTAAACGCCAAACCCGCGCGCGCTAAGTCCAGAAACCTTTCCTCCCGATGAGAGCTACGGCTTCTGGATCAGCGCCACGTCAAACGAACCTCCTCAAGGGTTAGGAGGAGTTCGCTCGACGCCACTTTACTGTGTTGGACGTTTATCTGTAGGACTCGCAGCACCATTGGGCTGTTTGTCCCCCTCCAGCACCTTCGTCTTGACGCCGTCGTCCTTCTCTTGCCCTTTTGGTTTAGAGTATTCGAGGCCCCCTTCAGCCCCTCGTGAATGTTGTGCCGTGTGTTCCTCTGTGCGAGTCACAGCACCATTTAGCGGTTGGTCCTCTTCTAGCACGTTCGTGGTGACGTCGGGGACCTCCACCTGTATTTTTTCCCTTAGGCTTCTGAGGTCCTTTTCGACTTCGCCCACTTCCAGCGTGTTAGGATTTTTATCCTCGGGACTTCTTTTCCTGAGTCGCATGTCAATTTTGCCAGTGCCAAAGGACATTTTGCCAAGCTGCGTGTAAAAAATATCCTCCGCCTGCTTGTTTATTTGAAAGATGTAGAACTGACCATCCTCGGTAGGCCGAGATACAGTAAGTACCTTCCAATCCCGTGTCGGTATGTTCGGATTCTGATTCTGCAGAAATCGCAGTGTATCCTCCGACTTCATCACGCATGGTATCCATACCTTAACTTTTGGTACCGTGGGGATTTGCGCTTTATCCACCACCTCAAACCGCGCGTTCGTGCCTTGCCTTTGGAGGTTTGGAACGATTTCCTCCAGCCACCGCAAGCTCGCGATGTTGTCGCACGCTATCATCTTCACACCATTATACCATCCCCCCGAATCAAAGGTTGGAAAGGGCTTACTTGGTTGTTCCCGCATCATCTTAAGCATTAAGCTAATAAGCTCCCTTTCCACAGATCTGCACCTTTCAGTAGTCATTTGTCCGAACGGACTGCTACGATCAACCAGCGCCACAGTCAGTGACTGCTTTGCCACATCACTCATCTTCTCGGGAAAAGCAGGAGTCTTTGTGTTATCTCCCTTTGGAACCTCCGAGAACACCGGAGTCTTTGCGTTAACTCCCTTTAGCGCCTCCGAGAAAGCAGGAGTCTTAGCGTTATCTCCCTTTGGCTTATCTCCTACTTCCGTAGTTGGAACTTCCCTCTGACTGGCAGCTTTCGAGGTAGTTGCTACCTCGCTATTGGAACCCATCTGTCTTACAGCTTTGGGCCTACTTGTCTTGTCTATGCGACTGCCCTGCCTCGCGGCTCTAGGACTGGGTCCTTTCTGCCTCTTGAAAGCAGGCTTGTCGCCTTCTGCCGAACGTTGCCTCTTCATTCTGCCATTCGACGCTTCTTCCTCCTCGTACCGGTTGCAGAACCGAGGGTTTCTCGCAGCAAACCTTTGGAACTGCCTTCGACCTACTTCTACCGCTTCATGGGCCCGTTCCAAGCGCTCGATCTCCACTTCTGTTGGGTAGACCACTGCTCCCAAGCGTTGTACAATTCTTAGTGCTGCACGGTACTGCGAGAGAGCTCTTTTACTTCCTCTGCTCCGTACCCTTCTCCACTCTTCTACTCCGTTTTCATTTGTGTGCTTCTCCAACACGGAGTTCATTGAATCAGCACTACTCTCGCTCCCCGAGTCCGACGCATCGCTTAATTCGTATTTGTCGTCCTTGGATTGCGACTCAGTCCTCCTCTTTATATCCTCCTTATTACATTCAGGTAATGAGTTGTTCATCTTGGTCGTACGACCACCTGCCCGACAAGGCGGGCTCAGCGGTCCAGTATTATATACGGGGAAAGAACCGTCCGCCACAGCAGCGCCCCTTACTGCGGTAAGGCCATAACTATTTCCCGAGATGGCCCGGTATCGGGTAGGCTCCGTTCGAATACAGCCGAATTTATCCCCTGACTGCAAATCGTCCAATAGGCACGGTCCGCATAACACCCTGGATTAGGGGGTTGGCAGTTCTTGGTCACCGACATCCCGCCGCCCTCCTATGAGGCGAAACGGCGTAGATGTCAGTCCTAAACAGCTCCGCCTCATAGTCGGGCGCTATGGAGTTCGGCTAAGCCCTCACACCAACGAAAAGGTGCCTACCCTAGTGAGGGCGAGATACAGTAAGTATCTTCCAATCCTGTGTCGGTATGTTCGGATTCTGAAGAAGTCGCAGTGTATCCTCCGACTTAATCACGCATGGTATCCATACCTTAACTTTTGGTACCGCGGGGATTTGCGCTTTATCCACCACCTCAAACTTCGCGTTCGTGCCTTGCCTTTGGAGGTTTGGAACCATTTCCTCCAGCCACCGCAAGCTCGCTATGTTGCCGCACGCTATCATCTTCATACCATTATACCATCCCCCGAATCAAAGGTTTGAAGGGGCTTACTTGGTCGTTTCCGCATCATTTTAAGCATTAAGCTAATAAGCTCCCTTTCCACAGATCCCCACCTTTCAGTAGTCATTTGTCCGAAAGGGCTGCTACGATAAACCAGCGCCACATTCAGTGACTGCTTTGCCACATCACTCATCTTCTTGCAGGGCGAAATCAAAAGCCCTTGGAATCTTGGAAGGAATACTGTTCGTGGTATTACATATATAAATAAATTAGCGATACCCGACAGATGAAGTTCTGCATCACCCTGGTCCACATCTTGGTCGATATCTCGAAAACGCCTTCACATGTACAACTAAGGGCACTCCCTTTTAAAACCCTCATTAATACCTTTAATTTGATACCCATATCGTACAAACACATTATAGAGTCACCCCTGGTCCACGTTTATGGCGATATCTCGAAAAGGCGTACACATATAGAACTAAGGCCCACTCCTTTTTAAAATACTCATTAACACCTTTCATTTGATACCCATATCGTACAAAAAAATTCTAGAGTCACCCCTGGCCCACCTTTATGGTGATATCTCGAAAAGGCATCCACCTATGGAACTAAGGCCCACTCCCTTTTAAAATACTCATTAACACCTTTCATTTGATACCCATATCGTACAAACAAATTCTAGAGTCACCCCTGGTCCACCTTTATGGCGATATCTCGAAAAGGCGCCCACCTATAGAACTAAGGCCCACGCTCTTTTAAAATACTCATTAACACCTTTCATTTGAAACCCATATCGTACAAACGAATTCAAGAGTCACACCTGGTCCACCTTTATGGCGATATCTCGAAAAGGCGTCCACCTATAGAACTAAGGCCCACGCCCTTTTTAAATACTCATTAACACCTTTCATTTGAAACCCATATCGTACAAACGAATTCTAGAGTCACCCCTGGCCCACCTTTATGGTGATATCTCGAAAAGGCATCCACCTATGGAACTAAGGCCCACTCCCTTTTAAAATACTCATTAACACCTTTCATTTGAAACCCATATCGTACAAACGAATTCAAGAGTCACCCCTGGTCCACCTTTATGGCGATATCTTGAAAAGGCGCCCGCATAGAGAACTAAGGCCCCCGCCCTCTTAAAATACTCATTAATACCTCTCGTTTGACACCCATAGTGTACAAACGCATTCTAGAGTCACCCCTAATTCCCTTTATGGCGATATCACGAAACGGCGTCCACCTATGGAAATAAGGATCACTCCATTTTAAAATACTCATTAACACCTTTCATTTGATACCCATACCGTACAAACAAATTCTAGAGTCAATCCTGATCCACCTTTATGGCTATATCCCTAAATGGCGTCCACCTATAGAACTATGGCTCACTCCCTCTTAAAATACTCTTTAGTACCTTCCATTTGATACACATGTCATACAAACACATTCCAGGGTTACCCTCGGTTCATTTTCCTACATGGTTATTTTCCCTTATGTTGCCAACATAGCTCTCAACTGAGTATGTAATGTTCGGTTACACCCGAACTTAACCTTCCTTACTTGTTTTTTATATATGCTTTTTATATCATTTTTCATATTTCCCAGCAATATTTTTGTCTGATCTTGTTTGTCATGGGATTTAGTCGGTGTTCAAATGAATGAGATTTTAGATACGCTCCTCAACGCTTTTCAGCGGTCTCAATTTATTTTTTATATACATTTTGAGTTTTATAGCTATTGCAATGATCAATAGCCCAAATACGCAAATCAAAACAGTCAACCAAACATCTGGAATATTTGAGACATTTGTTGTTTCTACTACAGCAATTTCCAGAGTTTTCTTTTGTGATTTTCCGGTCAATTTATTTATAACATTTACTAATGCTTACTTAAGCTCTTTTGACAATTAGCGTTTGGTGCAAATAAAAACAAACTTATTTCACCATTCCAACCCGAGTTTTCTTTTCCTATCTCATATCCGGCAATTGCTATCATAATGCCGTTTGCCAATTTTTCCACCAAGACATTTTGAAAAGAAAATAAAAATTTGCTTTAATTGTTTTCCTGTTCCTTTGAAAAATGACTCATTTAAGCTTTAATAAAATTTCTTTGTTTTTATTCCTTATTCTATTATTATTGAATCTAGGCATTCCCGCTTACTTGAACAATTTTTATTTTACGCTAATATTTTTAACATTTAAGTATAATTTATTTTTTCTTATTTAACTAACTTTACAAAATATTGTTAAAAATTAATTTCCATACTATATTCTATTCTATGTAATTTCCCTTTCTATGTCATTTTGGGCTTCGAACTTTATTTTCTATTTTTAGAACTTTATTTTGTATTTCTAATATTAGGTTTAACCTGAGCAAAAATAAAAATTTCTGCTGCTTGGTGAGCAACCGCTAGGTTGCCAAAGTAAAGCTGATTTATACGTATTAATTTAATTCTTAACTTAACTTAATTGCTGCCAGTCGTGTTCATTATTTGTTGCTAATTCCTTGCTGCCGTCCATTAACCATTCATCACCATGCGCAAAAACTCTTCATAATTAACATAATTAACTCTTCATAAACAACATTGCTTTGCGTATCCTCTTGATTTATCATCAATTGTTCAACCCCTTCATCGGTTAATTTTTCGCCAAGTGTAATAAGTAAATTTCTCAATTCAGCTGATAAAATAAAACAACTTGCATCCTTATCAAAATGACGTAGACCCTCAATGAAGTCATTCGAAATTGCTCGATAAGTAGGTAGAAATATTTCAAAACTAATACGTTCATTGTGTTTAAGTTGATGTGTGCATTCCTTTACATCCAATTCGGTAACATTTTAGCCGATTGCACGCAAACATTCTCCAACTTGACTCAATTTAATTTTAAAATCACCACGGTTGTCAAAGAAATTGAAGGCCTCTAGGAATTCGGCCAATTGATTAGTTATTGATCCTGCTTAGGGTTTTCAGCAGTCTGCTTCTAAAATAGCAGTTGTAGCGATTCCTGCTTTACAATTGAAAAAGTGAAGGAGTTTCAATATTTGGGTGTGTCTATTAATCCAAGCCTTAACTCGTCTTCACACATTTCGCGTTTAAAAACATTCACGGTTCGACACTTTTATAATCTTAGAAACATCTGTACAAATGCAACCCTCAAGGTTCTGTATTATGCGCTAGTCCACTCTAAACTTCAGTATGGCATAAGCTGTTGGGGTGGGGCATAGTTTAATAAAATTCAGCCCCTTCTAGTTAGTCAGAAATACATTATCAGAAAAATCTGCTTAACCGATCTAATCACTCTATGGAGCTTTTTACAAAACTTGGAATTCTGCCGATAAGGCACATATATTACTATAAGACATTAAAAATATTTTTTATTCGATGCATAGCCTAGCTTCAGCTAATTATAATCTGAGGACAAATACCCACGGCCTACTTGTTATTCCTGCATATCGTGCAACTCATTGCAGTAACATTTTGACGATCGTCTCTTGTAAGCTTTTCAATGCCCTACCTTCTAATGTACGTCTCATAAGAAATTTGCACAAGTTTCTAAAAAAATTTAAAATCATATCTACTCGAGCTATCACATAACAATATCAAAGTTTTGCTGGACCCATGTATTTAATTTGTCTTTGAATCTGTAATTATTTGCCAAATACATATATTTATACTATAATCGCATAAACAGTATCGGATCTCTTCCAATCCAAAAACATTTTATTCCTTCGTCAACTCCAAAAGAAAAATTAAAGGGTTTCCTTCTGTAATGAAGTATAACGATCGGATTTCCAGTATTGATTCCGAGATTGCAAATATGTTTGCTGACTTTTTTAAATTTAATTACTCGACTATCCCTGACTCCCCTCCGGTGGATTATCAATACATGTTACCTTCGCTTAACTCAGTAGGTATCCCATATATTCATACAGATGAGGTACTAAGGCATCTGGAAAGTCTGAAAATTTCCTACTCCAGTGGACCTGATGAAATACCATCTGTTGTGCTCAGAACTTGCGCTCAATTTCTTTGTCAACCCCTTACCTGCTTATTTAATGCCTCTTTGAGGCAAGGGATATTCCCTAAGAAGTGGAAGGAGTCGTTTATAATATCACTTTATAAAAGTGGGAGTAGATCTTGTGTCACAAACTATAGAGGAATAGCCAAACTTTGTGCTATTCCAAAACTATTTGAATCAGTTGTCACAAATCAACTGGCTTTTGCAGTATCTTCGGCAGTGGACCTGTCACAACATGGCTTTTGCAGGGGTAAGTCCATTGTGTCTAACTTGCTGGAGTTCACAACCCTCGTATCCAATAACTTAAGGACGAACTGCGAAGTTGATGTCATTTACACTGATTTCAGTAAGGCGTTTGACAAAGTTTCCCATTCCTTACTCCTACTAAAACTCGATCGATTGGGTTTTCCATCACGGCTCCTCTCTTGGGTCTCTTCGTACTTGGTAGGTAGAAAGCAAACCGTTGTGTTTAACAATTGTTTGTCTGAATTCATCAATGTATCTTCTGGAGTTCCACAGGGCAGTCACATTGGTCCAGTGTTGTTTCTGCTCTTCATTAATGACCTCCCAAATGTTTTGAAGCGCTGCATACCGCTGATGTACGCTGACGATGTCAAACTGGTTATGCCCATTCGCTCACCTGAAGATAGGACACATCTTCAATTGGATCTGAATAATCTGGTTGAGTGGTGTGACGTGAACGTCATGTCACTAAATTTACCGAAGTGCAAGTTTATGTGTTTTACGAGGAAATCTTTTAAAACCTATCAGTACATGATAGGCGATTATATCATTAAGCAAGTCACAAACTTTACTGATCTTGGCGTTATAATGGACCCTAAACTGGACTTCAAATTACATATCGAATCGTGTGTGAATAGGGCTCTAGAGGCACTTTGGCTTTCGTAAAAAGGTGGTCAAAGGAATTCAATGACCCCTATGTCACTAAAATTCTTTTTTTATCGTTAGTAAGGCCTATATTGGAATATGCTTCCATTATCTGGAACCCGCGTTATCAGGTTCATAGCGACAAATTGGAATCGGTCCAGAAGCAATTTTTGCTCTTTGCTTTAAATCATTTGCCCTGGGATCCATCAAGGAACCTACCGCCCTATTGCAGCCGGTTAAAACTTTTACAGCTGCCTTCACTACAGAGCCGTGGGGAGATGCTTGGCGTTTTATTTATGGTAAAACTATTAAGGGGGATGATAAACAGTCCATTTCTGCTTGGCGAGGTGATGTTTAATGTCCCTTTTAGGCCCTCTCGGTATTTCCAACCGCTATATTTAAATACATGTAGATCGAATTTTCAAATGCATGAACCTCTTCGTTGTCTGTGTCAAGATTTCAATAATCACTGCAATAGTATTGATAATTGCGACACACTTTAGAGTATAAAAAAATATATACTCACTGCCTTGAACTCATAACTGTTTCAAAATCACATGTTAAACCAAATCGGTTACCTGCTCCAGTTACTTTGGGCGGGTGGCTTGGAATCACGTCCTTTCCAACTTTCCACACATCGCAGCCCTACTCATTGTGTGTTAAATATACATCAGCTGCTCGAAATCCCGTCCATTCCGACAGCACTAATAATCAATAGTTACTTTGGGCGGGTGGCTTGAAATCACGTCCTTTCCAACCTCCCACACATCACTGCCCTACTCATTGTGTGTTAATATACATCAGCTGCCGGAAATCACGTCCATTCCGACAGCACTAATAATCAATAGTTACTTTGGGCGGGTGGCTTGGAATCACGTCCTTTCCACCCTCCCACACATCGCAGCCCTTCTATTGTGTGTTAAATATACATCAGCTGCTCGAAATCACGTCCATTCCGACAGCACTGATAATCAATTCCGTTGCTCGGCATCACAGTCCATCTCGACAACTGATTCAATAATATATGTATATACATATTTTATAATATAATTTTGCTCACTATGTATGCTTGTTAATTTTACACTGTAATCCGCATTTAAATTCATTCATTAATTCATATTTAGTCTGATTGATTGTAAAATTTGTAGACTAACAAATAAAGAAATAAATAAATAAATAAGTGTTATTTTTACCCCACAATCTGGTTTTGTATTCGATTTATGTATAGCATTCCACACTATTATATTATATTTTACCCTCTTTTCTTACATATTAATATAAATGATGTTAATTTTAAGTTGAAATGTTACATGGTAAGAAAAGGATGAATAAAACCCAATCAAATCAAATCTATGATCAAGCAGCGCCACAGTTAGTGACTGCTTTGTCACATCACTCATCTTCTCGGGAGAGGCGGGAGTCTTAGTGTTATCTACCTTTGGCACCTCCGATAAAGCCCGAGTGTTAGCATTAACTCCCTTTAGCACCTTCGAGAAATCCGGAGTTTTAGCGTTATCTCCCTTTGGCTTATCTCATACTTCCGTAATTGAAACTTCCTCTGACTCGCAGATTTCGATGTTGTTTTTACCTTGCTATTGAGGCCCATCTGTCTTACAGCTTTGGGCCTATTTGTCCTGCCTCGCGGCTCTGGGACTGGATACTTTCTGCCTCTTAAAAGTTTGCTTGTCGCCTTCCGCCGAACGTTGCCTCTTCATTCTACCATTCGACGCTTCTTCCTCCTCGTACCGGTTGCAGAACCGGGAGTTTCTCGCAGCAAACCTTTTCAACTGCCTTAGACCTACTTCTACGGCCTCATGAGCCCATTACAAGCGCTCAATCTCCACTTCTTTTGGGTCGACCACTGCTCCCAGGCTCTAGAAAATTAGTGCTTAGTGCTGCACGGTACTGCGAGAGAGCTCTCTTACTTCCTCTGCTACGTACCCTTCTCCACTCTATTACTCCGTTTTCGTTTGTATGCTTTTCCAACACGGACTTCACTGAATCAGCATTACTCTCGTTCCCCGAGTCCGACGCATCGCTTAATGCGTATTTGTCGTCCTTGGCTTGCGACTCAGTCCTCGTCTTATCATCGTTCTTATTACAATTAGGTAGTGAGTCGTTCATCTTGCTCGTACGACCACCTGCCCGACAAGGCAGGCTAAGCTGTCCAGTACTATATACGGAGAAAGAACCGTCCGCCACAGCAGCGCACTTTACTGTGGTAAGGCCATCAATACTTCCCAAGGTGGGCGGGTGTCGGGAGGGCTCCGTTCGAATACAGCCGAATTTATCCCCTGACTGCAAACCGTCCAATAGGCACGGTCCGCGTAACACCGTATTACATACAAAAAAAAGTTGAGTAGCTGCAGTTGATGCCAGGGCAAAGTGTAATAGAATAGTTTTCGAACTTTTTCCATAAAAGTCCACATATAAAAGTAAAATCTGTATTTTTATTTTTTGAGTCCGATAGAACTAGTCAAAATCGGACTTTTAAAAATAAAAGCCCGGAAATAAGAGTTAAATCCGGACTTTTATTTTTTAAGGCCAAAAGGGGGTGGGGGAATTTTGTTTAAATATATAGTGGTGACGTAAAAAAGCAAGAAAAATTAAAAATTAGTAAAAATACGTTTTGTGATAAGAAACTACCCCCCTCCCCCTGGAACCGTGCATGGTTAAACCAATGGATAAAATAAAATAATTAAAAGACATTTTTTAGTTAAACGGTTTTATTAAAAAAAATACTTACAAGAAGTAATAATAATACTAAAAGCTAGAAAATAATTAGGTAGGTCCTAGGTACTGTAACGACAGCCCGTTTTCATGCTGGCGGGAATTAGGGGCACCGTGTATATGTGTCTATGTGTTTATGTGTTTTATGTCCAGGTCCGTGCCTTAGCCCTAATGTTGCCATTAACCTAATAACATTGACAACATTGTAGCTATAGTGAACACAATGTTGCAGCGGAAATAAGATGTTGCGCTTGGCATCATGCTGTTATAATAAATAAAATATCACCATGTTGCTAACAACCTAGCAACACTGATGAATGCCATGCATCTATGTGTTTGTTTTGTTCTGTATTATGTGTGTGGATGTGTATTTGTGCAAGGCTATGAGCGTACGAATCCATTAGTGTGAGCGGTCACGGCACGAACGTTTTGTGGAGAGGTAAGTGTGTGAATGTATCAGTGCATGATTGTATGAACGTATCGATGAAAAATACGGGAAAGCCGAAAAGAAAGTTTGGCATGTATAGGTAGGAATTTTCCGTTCCTGAATAACGTTCCCTGTCACGGCGGTAGCTATAAAAGGGCACAACGTTAGGCAACGGACAAAGTATTACTTTATCAGTGCCCAGTGTGAGTCAGTGTGGTTTAATAAAAGGTTTGTTCCCCGAGAACTATCCAAAGTTTTAAGTTTGTTGTGCGCGCTTTTAATCGAGTGAGAAAAAAATAAAACAAAATCCCTTCAAAGTGATATTAAGTACGGTGCGCGCCGAATAGTTTTCGCGAAACGTGAAAGGCAGAAAAGGATAAAGGCCAGGGATCTCCGGCCAACCACCAGCGGTTTCCGATGCAAGACAGCAGCAGAAGTTCCAGGTGAGCTTAATGGTTTTCTTTGCCCTTGATTTTTTTTTGTTTATCTTCCTCCAACTTGGCATGCCCCCACTGGGAAGCTGGCTTCTATATAGCCAATTTTCCAAGTAAGCCAATAGCAAACTTGCATGCATGTATGCACGCCTAAATACAGACATATGTATGTCGGTGAGTGCACAATCATGCAGACAATAAATACTATCACCCTCACCAGTATTTTAAACCTATAAATTCTTCAAAATTAACGTGTTTTGTATATTTCCAGGGTACTTTTGGAAAGAACCCACTGGGCACACAATTGAAAATTGCAGTTAGCGGCCTAAAGGCCAAATTAGCGGTATCCCGTCCAACAACAAACATATCATCTTTTTGAAATTGGCGACATCCCGCCCAACAAAAAATAAATCATCCCTTTGGTATTGGCGGCGCAACGCCAACAACAGTCATTACACCACTTTAATATAGACGGCTCAAAACACATACCACAACCACATATATTTTTTTCATCGGCAACGCAACGCCAATTACAAGTACGACCACTTATTTTCTATTGGCAATTACAATTCTTACCAGCGGCCACACTTAATTGGTATTGCAACAAGTAAAAGGTATAAAAGAAAAACATCAGCAACAACCACAACAGCAGCTTTTTAATATTGGCGACGTACCGCCCTACAACAACGTGTATATTGGCGGCGTAACGCCCAACAACAACGACATTACATTGGCGACATACCGCTCAACACCAACTATACCATCTCTGTTACATTGGCGAGGCAACGCCAACAACAACAACATCATACTGGTGACATTCCGGCCAACAATATTACCACGCATCCACAACCACTACACTATATTGTTGTTTGCCGGCGCTCACCACATCAACAACAACAACAGAATCACCTACAAGGACTTGAAACTTTACACCTAACATTTCTCACTGGCGGCATTGAGCCGCAACAACAACAGCAAAAACACAATAAAATTTTAACATCGATAGCAATTTTCATCGGCGGCTCTGGGCGACCACAAAACTGGTAACAACATTTGTATATTGATTTAAACAGAAACCTTTATTTTCAATGTCATGCATCAACTGATGGAGTGGGAGGGGTTTTGTTTCAGTTGGACGATGACCAGAACGAAAGACCTATTGCCTACGTTTCGGCAAAATAAAATAAGGCGCAGAAAAATTGCAGCATTACGGAACTTGAATGCTACGCCGCTATCGTGAGTGTCAAGAGATTCCGACCTTACGTGGAGGGAACCCCGTTCACCATCATAACTGATCATGCCAGCCTCAAATGGCTCATGAATCTGAAAGATCTTTCTGGGAGGTTGGCAAGGTGGAGTTTGAAACTCCAGGCTTATGATTTGGTTATCGAAAATGTGCGCAAAACGTGGTTCCCGACACACTCTCACGAATGCACATGGACGAAATACTGACGAAAGATAGAGCCATAGACGTGTGTCTCGAGTCACCGTGCTTCGGGTCAGAGGAGTATACGGAGTTGAAAAAGACGGTGACCGAAAACAAAGGCAAGTTACTAGACGTATGCATATCGGACGGTTACGTTTATAAACGGACGCAATTCGACAGGGGGGACGACCTTCTAGCGGGCCAGACCTGGAAGCTCTGGGTTCCGTCGGAGTTGCGACCGGGGATGGTAGAGTTGTCTCATAGCTCACCATCCGCTGGTCATGGTGGCATCCACAAGACACTGTCCCGACTACGACAAACATGTTATTGGCCAGGAATGGTCACCGACGCACGCGCCCATGTAAAAGACTGCGAAACTTGCAAAACTAACAAAACTCAAAACGTGTTTAAACAACCCATGATGGGAAAGCAAAAGCTCACAGGGCGGCATTTCCAACCTCTGTTCATTGATTTTATGGGTCATTATCCGCGTACTAGTGAGGGTCTTGTGTATGTCTTTGTTTGTTTAGATCATTTCTCGAAGTTTGTGTTTTTAAAACCGATGAGAAGGGCAACTTCAGCCGAAGTCGTCAAGTTCTTGGAGAGGGATGTCTTCCATATGTTTTGTGTAACTGAGTATGTCCACTCAGACAATGGAAAGCAGTTTGTGTCAGAAGTTTTCAACCACTTTCTGGAAAAATACGGCACCAAGCACATAAAAACTGCATTTTATTCGCACAGGGTAACGTTGCGGAGAGGGTAAATAGATCTGTTCTGCAGATCAGTAGATCCTTTATAAAGGATAACCAGAAAAACTGGGACAAATGCGTCAGCGATGCCGCATTTGCCCTCCGCAGCGTTACACACTCAGCCATCAACATGCCTCCATATTATGCCACTTTCGGTATGCCTATGATACAGCATGCTGCATCGTACGAACTTTACCGAAAGCTAGCGACAGTGAGAGATGTTGATTGCGAGATAGGAGTGCAAAGCGATAAAATGCAGATGATAAGAAATAAGATTATGAAAGAGCTGAAGCTGGCCCATGATAGGAGTAAAAAAATATATGACACTGGAAGTAGAGATGTAAAGTTTCAGCCGAAACTTCAAACAAAGCTCCCAAGTTGCAATTACAACGCTAAGTTAGCCCCGAAACAAATCAAATGTATAGTTTCTAATGTAATCGGGAATTCGGTGTATGAACTTGGCGACAGCAATAGGAAGAAGATCGGCGTATACCACGCTAAAGATATTTTTTCAAAATAGTTTAATGTTTTTTTTTTTTTTTTGGAGTGCCAGTACCTTTGTTCTATGTTATTTATTTATTTATTGACTATTTATTTACTTAATGACGTATTTTATTTATTAACTCACTGCCGTATGTGATTATTTTATTAAATTATTTTTATTTTTTCTTGACTTTTTTATTTATTTGATTATTTTTGCATTTATTTAGATTTTTTATTTATTTATTTATTTTACATATTTTCTTACTTGGCTATGTGATCTGTGATATTTTATTTTATTTAATCCTTTTATTTCAACTTTTTTTTACCAGTGATATTTTATTTTATAGTTTTTATTAAGTTTTATTATCTGTGGTATTTTATTTTTTGTTTTATTATTCAAAATTTTAGATTCTATCTGATATAGGTTATGTATGATATAAGGAGTAGAAGCTACCCAGTGACTTAGTACGTAGATGTAGCAATAGAACCAAGCGCTAACGATAAAATTAAGCCCGGCATTGAGTCGTGGGTCGAGGCCACACGTTCGACGGGAAACAAAATGTTGCGGGCTGCCTTGAAAACCCTTTACGCACACGCTCCATAGTGCAGGCACCATCGGCGGTTGCGAGCATGTAACGACAGCCTGTCTTCGTGCTGGCGGGAATTAGGGGCAGCGTTTATATGTGTCTATGTGTTTTGTGTCCAGGTCCGTGCCTTAGCCCTAATGTTGCCATTAACCTAATAACATTGTGTATTGACAACATTGTAGCTATAGTGAACACAATGTTGCAGCGGAAATAAGATGTTGCGCTTGGCATCATGCTGTTATAATAAATAAAATATCACCATGTTGCTAACAACCTAGCAACACTGATGAATGTCATGCACCTATGTGTTTGTTTTGTTCTGTATTATGTGTGTGGATGTGTATTTGTGCAAGGCTATGAGCGTGTGAATCCATCAGTTTGAGCGGTCAAGGCACGAACCAAATGTATCTGTGTAGGTGTTCGTTTTGTGGGGCGGTAAGCGCGTGAATGTATCAGTGCACGATTGTATGAACGTATCGATGAAAAATACGGGAAAGCCGAAAAGAAAGTTTGGCATGTATAGGTAGGAATTTTCCGTTTCTGAGTAACGTTCCCTGTTACGGCGGTAGCTACAAAAGGGCACAGCGTTAGGCAACGGACAAAGTATTACTTTATCGGTGCGCGCCGAATAGTTTTCGCGAAACGTGAAAGGCAGAAAAGGATAAAGGCCAGGGATCTCCGGCCAACCACCAAGCGGTTTCCGACGCAAGAGAGCAGCAGAAGTTCACGGTGAGTTTAATGGTTTTCTTTTCCCTTGATATTTTTTTTGTATCTTTCTCCAACTTGTCATACCTCCGGAAGCTGGCTTCTATATAGCCAATTTTCCAAGTAAGCCAATAGCAAACTGGCATGCATGTATGCACTCCTACATACAGACATATGTATGTCGGTGAGTACACAATCATGCAGACAATAAATATTATCACCCTTACCAGTCTTTTAAGCCTATAAATTATTCAAAATTAACGTTTTTTGTATATTTCCAGGGCACTTTTGGAAAGAACCCACTGGGCACACAATTGAAAATTTCAGTTAGCGGCCTAAAGGCCAAATTAGCGGTATCCCGCCCAACAACAAACACATCATCTTTTTGAAATTGGCGACATCCCGCCCAACAAAAAATACATCGTCCTTTTGGTATTGGCGCCGCAACGCCAACAACAGTCATTACACCACTTTAATATAGACGGCACAAAACACATACCACAACCACATATATTTTTTTCATCGGCGGCGCAACGCCAATTACAAGTACGACCACTTATTTTCTATTGGCAATTACAATTCTTACCAGCGGCCACACTTAATTGGTATTGCAACAAGTAAAAGGTATACAAGAAAAACATCAGCAACAACCACAACAACAGCTTTTTCATATTGGCGACGTACCGCCCTACAACAACGTTTATATTGGCGGCGTAACGCCCAACAACAACGACGTTACATTGGCGACATACCGCTCAACACCAGCTATACCATCTCTGTTACATTGGCGAGGCAACGCCAACAACAACAACATCATACTGGTGACATTCCGGCCAACAATATTACCACGCATCCACAACCAATACACTATATTTTTGTTTGCCGGCGCTCACCACATCAACAACAACAACAGAATCACCTACAAGGACTTGGAACTTTACACCTAACATTTCTCACTGGCGGCGTTGAGCCGCAACAACAACAGCAAAAATACAATAAAATTTTAACATTGATAGCAATTTTCACCGGCGGCATTGGGCGACCACAAAGCTGGTAACAACATTTGTATATTTTTGGGCTGTTCGCATACTTTGGTAACACAAGCAACAACAAAAACAGGCGGAGGGAGGAGCTTCTCCGGCAAGACATCGGATAATATTATTGTTTTTATATATTTTGTTTTATGTCATTACAATTATTATCCAAACATTGTCATAAGGGGCATAATTAGTTGGTAGGAAAAGGGCAAAAGGGTAGTCATTTCCGCGGCCAAGCATTTAGTTTTCGAACATAGAATTTCTGAGTTTAACCTTAGCTCCATATTTCAGAAGTTAATGGTGGCATTTTGCCTCCATATCTTTTTTGTGTCTTCATTTTCTTCTCCTTTTTAGTTTTTCTTCTTCGGCTTGACACTTAACTTTTTCTTGATATTTTGATATCGTTCTTAACGAATACACATTTTTTTTTGTTTGCATATAGTTTCGCCTACCAACTAAAAATTGTCGAATTTTGAATTTTTGCCTTTTTTTGTAATTTTTTTAACTTACATTCCCTTTTCGGATTATAGGCAAAAGCATTTCCAACATCTTTTTTCTTGTTAGTACGTTATAGGGTGCCTTCAGCACTAATACTTTCTTTTTTCTCGTCTGGTATACATTTTTTTTATATTTTACATTCAATCATCGCGCTGGTAGATTTGATACTACCAAAGCACTCAATGCTAAAGACCACTAGCGAGTGCTCTTGGTTGAGTGATTGAGGGTGGCTACCGTGAGCGTATGTATGTATGTTTTTGACTCCTATTATTTCAGCAAATTCAGCACATCCACTCAACTGCATCGGAGCCGTTGAAGTACGAGTATATGGGTGAGTAAAATTTGAGCACAACATCTTTGTTAATACACATATTTGAATGCATGTACATATATTAGCATATGATATAATGAGGAAATAGATGAAGGAAACCTAAATGTAAGGAATATATGTACATATATAACTACAAACATACACACATTTTGTTTATAATATGCCAAACTGGTTTTTTTGCTTTATTTCGATGACCTAATTTTGCTTGGTACAAAATTGATTTTATGTTTACTTGAGCGGTTGAGATAGGTCAGGGATTAAGGTTATTGGATTTTTTTGTTTGCCCTTATATTATTTATTATATTATAAGCCTCTTGAATTTTGAATCTCTAGATTTTAAGATATGTGCTGATAGAATAATATATTAGGGTGGATCAGAAATAATTATTTATACGGAAATAAGATACCCCACACATTGCTTCTTTTATTTATTTATATTTTTTTCTTTACAAACCATTGTATTAAATTTAATCGAATTGCATTGAAATTTTATGTTTTTGGTTTTGCTTTTTTGTTGAAATTTAATTCTAAGCGGTTTCTTTTTGCAATATATAAGATAGATAGCTCCAGGGTATAGTTGTACGCAAAATTAAATTGTTAATAAAATTTAACATGTTTGGATGAAGACGTAGCTTTCAATAATGCAGGGCTAAGTCAAATTTTGGTGTTGGTGCTGCGCTTGAGCGCGGTGAGGTTAGGTGAAGGTGAGTGGTAGGGAAAAATGACCGAGTGACACACGGACAGACTACTGTCAGGTTTGGGGGCACTGTAAGTAGATAGGAGTCCGCACAGTGACCACTGCGCGGTGCAAGTTGCACTGCAGAGGGAGGGTAGACTCCACCTGACAGGACAGGCCTTCATCTTTTTATGCCCCTTATGCTTTCCCCTCCATAAATTTCCCCCTTTGCCACTCACGTTTATTTCTAAATTTGGTAGAGGCTTAGGTTCTAGGACGATAACTGTTTTCTGTGAAAAAGGATGAAATCGGTTGAACCCACGCCCAGTTTTTATACACAGTCGACCGTCTGTCCTTCCGCTCGGCCGTTAACATGATAACTTGAGCAAAAATCGATATATCTTTACTAAAGTCAGTTCACGTACTTACCTGAACTCACTTTATATTGGTGTAAAAAATGGCCGAAAATCAG